>NC_086445.1:719401578-719701578 GCF_028390025.1 Pseudophryne corroboree
CAGTCAAAATATAAATAAAAATGTTCCAAAAAATATCGTTTTTTTTTTTAACATTTGATAAGCTTTGCTTAATGCAAATTACAATACTTAACAATAAATTACTTCTATAATTTATAAACTTTTTGATTACCTCATGACTGTCACTTCAATTACATCTATTTCTGTAAAATATGTAAAAGTCACTTCACATACAGGTAAAAGGAATGTGCACTCCACGACATGTTTACGTCTGTGGTGTACCCCTTCTGTTTTTTTTTCTTAATGATTTCCAGGCAATGCTGACAAGGAGGTTCTCCTTGAAACGGTTTCTGCTGGTTGCATAATAGGAATAGTGCAGATACCAAAGAACTGGACCCAGTTATGCACATTGCAAGAAGTAATATGTTCAAAGTTCCATGAGACCATTCCCTCCCCATTGTACATTATATTATATTAGATAAGTCACTGAGGACATTTAGCTGTAGCCTGACTACTTTTTTTTTTTACAGGTCAAAGAAATCTTAGTAATGGTTGTACCTTGCAGTGCATTTTCTTCCCCATGATCAGTTTTTGAATGATTAACATGTCGGGTTCTGAGCAAGTTGAACAAAGAAGAGACTTTGGGCATCCATGTAATATTCTAACTTGGGGCTATGCAGCCATCAATCACATCAACACTTTGTAAGGAAAACAAAGTCTGAGAGCCTGTTTCATATGACTTCAATTTTCTAAATGTCATTTATTCTTCAGAAAAGTTGCATGTCTGATATTATTGTGCCGCTCTGCTTATGGCCATATGTTCTCTTCCTCTGCTTCGCCATTATGCAACCTGTTCTTAATTACTTCAGAACATTAGTCATCATGTTTGGTTTTATTACCTGGTGACAAGGCCAAAAAGAAATCACGTTTTAAAAACAATTAAATAAAAAGACTGATGAGCTTTGCCCAGCTTTGAAATTTGTGTACATCTATTTTGATATGTTGGTCTTTGGGCAGCACATTGAGCCATTTTCCACACAAAGCCGTCTGAAACAGTGACACTTATTGAGTGGCTTGGAAATATTGGACCAAAATAGCATCCATCACATAAATGCTGGAGACTTTACGCTGCTTGGCAGCTGTGTCATCGAAAGGCCGATGTGAAATCTCTACTCATGCTGGTCTGCTAAGAGGTGCTGAAAGCTAGTGGAACCCACAGATAACTGAAGCCAAATGAATGTTGCATTACATGAACGCAGCATCTTGTGGGAATAACTCTTTTTCTTTTCTGGCACGATGGGCCATGCTGACTAAGAGGTGATTTCAAGCCTCTTTCTAAACACTTTCTTTTTCTTTTTTTAATGCTTCTTAGCATGAAATAAAGTGGACTTGCATATATTATTAGTAAGATATATGCTGCTGTTGTAACAGTTTACTGTTATTCCCTGATAACAACAAAACCGGATAACTAAATTATATTATTAGACCAGAGCAGCGGCCTGTGATTCAGTTGGATTATTATTAGATTTTACCAGTGCAAAATACAGTATGCTAACTGCTTCTTTGCTGGGAAGCAGTTGTAGAGTGTCCATATAGTGCATACAGTACATAAGAGTAAACTACAGTATGGTAGTTCCTAGAACCTAGCAACTGTATCCAAAACAAATTAAAATCTCTTTGAAGTTTATCATTCCTGGCTGAAAATGTGAATAACCAGCTGCTATAATCATTATGTGTACACAATTATCATCTGTACTTATGTGGCCCTTTGGGAATGGCAAGGCTGCCAATGATTACACTGAAATATGTAATAGATGTAGACTTCCGAGGTAGGTATATGATCATGCCTGTGTGAAAGTGTGCTGGTTTTCAAACACAAAAGTGCTTCAAGGATAAAAGTGTAGAGTACTCACAGGCTGGATTCAATGCTTTGCTTATACCTTAATATTCAAGTAGCATGTAGGCCTATATGTATACGCAGCATACATTGTATATAAAATACATTATAGATGTACTGCAATGGATTATAAATTCTCTGCATTAGATAAGATTGCCAATGTAAGCATTTGTACAGTGATGGATTTGGCTGTGCAGTAGCTTTTCTTTTTGTAAACAAAGCGGGAGGGGGGGGGGGGGGGTTATCCACATGTATGTAATACCTCAACCTCCCATTTTTTCCCAGAGAAAGTCCACTTCCCCAGAGAAGTTTGCTGTATGGGGCTTGGGGATTCGTTTCAAAGCATTGTGGCCCTACAAATTACTTTTGGGATGGGCACACAATTTGCAGCACCATGCCCCTCAGCTTCCCATTTGGACGTATCCTCCAGGATTTCCCATAGGGGACAATGAAAAAGTATGTATGTATGATAATGTGTTGAGAGATCTTACAATTTATGTTATAAAGCAGAAACTAAGTTGCTATAAGCAGTATCTGATGGGCTGCAGGGGAATCCAGACTGGTCTACTAGTTGTTTGAGGTATTGAGTACAGGCCAGGGTGTCACCCCATAAGAGGCGCAGTGCAGCGGCTGCCAGGACCCAATCACCGGTGGGCTGGCGGGCCTCGTGGCAACTGCCAGCAGCAACGCATCCTCTGCAGTCAGTGCTACGTTGTGACCTGACTTCGCTGAGCTCTTCCAAGCAGCTAAGATGCGGCCCGGGGCCATGACCTATAAATGGAGCTGTGGCAGCATGACTTACTGGTGCACACCATCCCACCTACACAGTACACCGCAGTTACTGAGGCTTCTCTGTGCTCAGGGTGAGGGAGGAACTGGGAGTTCATCTTCTCTACTGTGTTCTGCTGTGCAGCAACAGTTACATAACCATGATGATTTCTGGCTTCTAATATGTGTGTGTGTGTATTTTTCCTGTGGGGTTCAATGTAGAGGGGTTCGCCAAAATTTCTCCCACAGTGTGCTAGAAGTCCTAGGCCCATACCCAGTACAGGCCCATGTTAACAAAATGGCATTTCCTCAAAACCAGATTATAGTGTATGATAATAAGTACATATAATTGTTGGTGTATCTGCATACCTCCCAACATGACCCTCTCCAGGAGAGACAAAATGCTCTGCTTCTGGACTTTTCTCTTAATTTCTGATTGCTGGCACCTGTTTTGAACAGGTTAATGGACAAGAAAGGTGTTTCAGCACAGGTAATGGCAATCATACATTAAGACTGAAGTCTAGGATCAGAGCATGCTGCCCCTCCTTGAGAGGGTCATTTTGGGAGGTACTGTATGTATCTGGTTGGAATTCCATGAGTCAGGTGTGAGAGATTATGTCAGTAACTTAACATGTGCACACTTTGCTTATTTTAATACAAGTCTACGGATGTTTCATTTGCTTTCTGACTCATTCACACACATATAGTCATTACAAGCTGTAAAAGTAAGATGTTAAACACCATGAGGGCTATCATTTCCTGTAGCTGTGAATTTTTTTTCCACTTAAGCCTTCATTATCTCAATTCAAGTTTGTATGTTTGCTAGAGAAAGTAATGAGTTTTCCCATCTCACTTGTAGACTCAGCTGAACGCAATTCTTTTGTGTTTTGATTAAGTATTACTTAACAGGTTGATGGAAAGTGAAATGGCATGTCTGTCCTGTAATTATGGGTCAGTGTGATCATACTTCTAGGATTTTTTAACCATAGATAATGCTGTTGAAAGAACGGTCTTGTAGCAGCAATACTGATGGTAAATGGTGTGTCAATAAGGAAATGTGCAAAACCGTGGAGAAAGCGGAGCAGTGTAATATAGGAAGTCAGCAGAGAAAATCTTCCAGTAGATTCAACCAACTTGGCTGCTTCACTATAACAGAAACCACGAGCATGGAGTGTCCTTGCCTGAGGCCCCTCTGGGAAAATAAGTCCTAGGCTGGTCAGCACAAAAGTGGCATCTCATTGTGGGCAACAGGTACAAAAACCAACATGCCACCCCCACAGAGGCTATCAGCTTCACACTGAATACTGTTAAAACTTTTTTGAACCCTCCAGGCTGTGGGTCAGTTGAATAAAAACAGATTTAGTGACAACCAGTATAATGGAAAGGTCCATAAGTTCTCTGCTCATTATACCAAAATAAAACATACTTACAAATTTAAAATAAACTTTAAAAGGACAAAGATGACACCAAATCTTTGTTCGCCATTTTAATGAAAACTTTTCTTCTTCTTCTTCTTTCTTGATCCACCATAGCCAAATGGAAAAACACAACCAAAATGACACACACGCACATTGAAGTGGAAGCTTCTGGGCCTCCATAGTCAGCCAATCCCAAGAAAGACACTTTGATCATTTTATGTCAGTCATCACTTTATATACATAATATAATGGTGAAGTATAGATAGGGAAGCCTTTATTTTTATTTATTTCAAATTGTGTGCATTTTGTTCTTTACTCTTTTGGTATTTAGAACCTGTCCATTATACTGGGAACACCTGAGGCCTGATTCGGAGTAATACGAATACCAGTTTATTGTGTGGATCAAATACTGCTTGCACCTCCTTATAACTAGAGAGGCAAAATGGGGAATGCAGCAGTCTGGCATAGGCCTGGTGACGGTAAGGGCATGTTTATGCAAATGTGGCTCATGCAGACCTACAGAAATACATGTATGTATGCTAGGAGGCATAGCTTTTGCACTGGCTAAATGTCAGGCCTTTGGGTTAAGGAGCAATTTACCCCTATTTTGAAAACAATTATGCATCAGACCTGAGGACACTAAAATTGTCACTTCAGGCCTAGGGGAGTGGCATGGCATTGCTTTGTGTCTTTGCCATGATAGATGCACCAGTGCTATGGTGACCAGCCTTGTTGGTGTCTTAGTTAGAGTGGAAACTAGCCCAGGCTGGTTGAGAACTACGGAGTAAGTCATGCTGCTAGTTTTGTAATTATTAAAACAGTGAACTCAGAACCTACTGTAGGTCAGAAAAGTATTTTTCATGTGTTGACATTTTTACATTTGAGCGAAACTTGTCATAATTCAGGAATACAGTACAGCATTAATTTGGATACTGTACACTATTTATGTAAAGTCACAGAATCAAGATTGTGATGGTCCTACATACTGTATATATTTTCCTGTAGCAGTACTTCCCAATCTGTGCAACAGGAAATGTTTATTTCACAAAAAGCCATGTGTGTCAGAAAATGATCCATGCAGACGTCACTAGCTTTCTCCTAAAGAGAGGTACACACACAGAGATGTGTTTAAAAAAAAAAAAAAGGAGAAAAACCGCGCTGTGGCCGGGATTTATGTGTTTGAGCTGCCCTGAGTGGAAATAGATAGAAACTGACCATGAATTATAACAAGGCGCTTGTAACAATGTATTGAGTGTTTTGCAACAAGTGAATGTTGCCAATGCTGCAGTGCAATACCTGTGAAAAAAAGGGGGGATTAGTTAATGTTTAACAGCCCTTTTGCTTATTTTGTGATCCTGTAGGGTTCCAATATCGCCGTTGTTTATATATATATATGTGTCCCGGTATGAAAAAGTTAAGACCTAGCTTTCCCTATACTACCCACCTTGTACTTAGGAGCGGTGGGACGTAGTCTTGTCTCCGGGCGGCTGGACTCCCTTTCACCGCAAAGCCGCTGCTCTGTGCTGTGCCCGTAGTGCTTCACACGCACTATTACCCCTGTGTGTAGCAGTACGGGCACAGCACAGAGCAGGTGGGTAGTACAGGGAAAGCTAGGTCTTGACTTTTTCATACCGGGACACATACATATATATATATATATATATATATATATATATATATATATACAACGGCGATATTGGAACCCTACAGGACCACAAAATAAGCAAAAGGGCTGTTAAACATTAACTAATCCCCCCTTTTTTTCACAGGTATTGCACTGCAGCATTGGCAACATTCATTTGTTGCAAAACACTCAATACATTGTTACAAGCGCCTTGTTATAATACATAGAGATGTGTGCTTAAATTCTAATAAATCTGACTAGATTGCTTAGAAATTAAGCAAACATTGCTCCGTGTGTATAGCCCATAGCGATAGCGACGTGCAGCGGTATCCGTTTGGTTGGTCGACCATGTTAAGGTCGACAGTCATTAGGTCGACCACTATTGGTTGACATTGACATGGACAAATGGTCGACACATGAAAATGGTTAACATGGCTTTTAAAAAAAATAAAATAGACTTTGCACTTTTTCATACTTTACTATCCATGGTTCCGATATTAATGGTCAACCATGTTATGGTCGACCACTATTGGTCGACATTGGCATTGTCGACATGGACAAATGGTCGACACATGAAAATGTTCACCACATGCAAATGGTCGACACATGAAAAGGTCGACATGAGGGTGTTTTTTTTGTTTTTTGGTGTCATTTTCTGCGTAAAGTGACAGGGAACCCCAATTAGTGCACCTCTTCGCTCGCCATGCTTCGGACAAGGTGCCTCGCTCCGCTACCGCTGCGCTCAGCACAGTTTACCATTCCCAATCATAGTCCACGTGGATCGAAAAGTATGGAAAAGTTCCCCAAAAGAAAAAAAAATGTGAAAAACTCATGTCGACCTCTTCATGTGTCGACCTTTCATGTGTCGACAATTTTTATGTGTTGACAATGTGTCAATGTTGACAAATAGTGGTCGACCTAATGACTGTCGACCATAACATGGTCGACCATCCAAACGGATACCACCATCCACGTGGACTACGATTGGGAATGGTAACCTGTGCCGAGTGCAGCGGTAGCCAAGCAAAGTGAGCCATGCAAGGGGACTCGGTACATTAATTGGGGTTCCTAGTCATGTTACGGATAAAATTACACCAAAAACAGTTAAAAAAAATCCATGTCGACCTTTTCATGTGTCGACCTGCCCTGTGTCGACCATTTCCACGTGTTGACTATTAGTCCATGTCTATGTCGACCAATAGTGGTCGACCTAATGAATGTCAACCTTAACATGGTCGACCATTCATACCAGAACCACACACAGCATGCATGCCAAATCTAGTCAGATCACTCACTTCACCACTGGGTGAAGTGAGCGGTTTTTGTTTTTTTCCCCCTCACTTAGCACACATCACGTTGTGTGCTGAGCGTCCTGAGATGTGTGCTAGATCCCTCAGCACATCTCTGGGAGAAATCTCCCCGTGTGCACCCCCCTTAAATCTGTAATTCTATGAGATTGGTGGGAGGGCTGTGGGTATGATGACAGGATTTGTGTTATCACATGCTGGTCACTGCTGTATTATTATGATGAAAAAATGTGTTATCTCATATTATACACCAAACACATACAAATATATACATACACACCCAAAATATCATATATATTACATTATTATTATTATTATTATTATTATTATATTGCTATGATGATGCTGAGAAGTCATTCATTTTATTTCCACATGATAAAGTCTGTTTGTTTTTTTAAACTGATTTCTAAATGCAGATGTTGCAGATGGCATCAGGGTCCATTCATATATCTGTAGGTGAGAGAGCTCCAGTAGTTGAATAGCCTTGTTGTATGCCGCAGATTGCAGAGAATAAAGCACTGCTCCATGAGGGAACTGTGTGATGGAAAGTTGCATTGTTGAGAACATCTGGTCTGTTGCAGAAAGTGCCAAGCAGATGTATACAATAACAGATTGTGAACAGCACTATCACTTTATCCCTTGACTTAAATGTTCACAATTAGGAGTAATATGAATAGCCATACTATCTTATAATTCAAGGAAATGATATGGGTAATGTATCAAACTTTGTAAAGAGCCTCTAGCATGTATTTATCAGGTACAGTCTATAAAATGATACAGTAGCTTACTAAAGTTAAAATGAATGACATTAATAAAAGAGGACCACAAAACCTATAGCGATAGTTTTAATTAATTACTGAGTAGATCCCACTGTATAACTAATATTATTATAAGGTGTGCTGTTTGTCTGCAAGAAACGAGCTCCATCCGTGCACTACAGATGTGTCCTCTTACATCTTTGCTCTGTGCGCTATAAGTCACGTTACACATGATGTATGAGTGCTCAGTGCTGTGTGTCTCACTAGCGCCAAGCGTCTTTCTTTTTGTTTTTTCCCACAAATATGTATCTTAGATGTAGTGTAATAGGATGCACAAGCACCTTCTGATGATTAAAATGATATGCAGCATGCCTAGATTCTGTGTGTGACTGCAAATGTATTTGCATACAAAATGCTGTACTACAGTGTTTTCCTGAATGTAGCATTTCGGATGCAGATACATCCGCAACTACATACAGAATATAGGCATGCCACATATTCTTTAAATCCGCAGATGCTGCTTGTGCATCCTATTGCAGTACATTGCATCTTCGTGGAAACAATCTAAAAAAAGATGCTTGGCGCTACCGAGTCCCGCCACATCATGCCGCAACTTGAAGGGCTATTTAGCGTGACTGCAGCAAGGATGTAAGAGGACCCACCTGTATATTGTTCAATAAAAACCTCTCTATTGTTACAGTGCAAACCCCTCTGCCCATTTTTTATTCCAAATTTGTTGGGAGGTACAGTATAGCCCTCAATTCAAGCCAGTGCATAAAACATGTTGGAAGATAGAAGTAATCTTGACTTGCTGTTTTATGACCTAACACACATTTATACAGTGCTTTCTGAAGAATGGATGCCTTTCTATTTTGCTTTCTGGTTTTCCAGATGAACATTCATCAATCCTTAATAAGCTTATGTTTGCAATAGCTAGTACACACATCTGCAGCTGGTCTGCAAATTCCAATCTCAGTCTCCTGACATTCAGCTGATGTGACCAGGCTACTGTAGGGGCCTCTGCAATCTATACTGCCTCCTCACGCATGCATATGTGGCAGCCCAGCTTCTCTAACTGTGTTTGCTCTGTAAATACACTGGCAGGTGAGGCCTAGTCTGAACTGTATCTGGCACATGCTGGTGGGCGCTGTGACTAACACTTTGTTTTCTCATCATCTTTCTTTTATGGAGTGACTGTTCCAGATGACAATTTATTTGATCTGGCATTTAACAATAATAAAACAAAATTTAAGATATGTTCCTGCGCACTCCCTTTGCTGCCTGATGTGGGGTCGTATCCTGATATGTTACCGCACACACCAAAAGGGGGAATTGACAAAATATGGGTTTGGATAGGATCCCACTTATGGCGCAAAGATGAGATAACTGTGGTATTTTACCGTAATGTTCACTGTTCATCAATTTCACTGGGAAAGTCAGTCAATTTCACAATGAATGGTCCATGTGCAGATTCAATTCCATTATGCGATATGTGAAAAAAGCACAATGGATATACAAAGTTCAATTTCAATTCCCAGAAAAGATGGAAAAATGTGGTGACTTCTGCCCAGATTCCTTCGACTAAGGCTATTCGGGAAGTGCAATGGTATCCGTAAGGTTCACCCCAGTGTAGATGGTGTACAAATGCTCCTCACATTTGTGCTTACTTTCATATACTCAAGACAAAACGTATAAAGGTTTCTTTACAGCCTCTGTGAACACCTCTTCTATACGATTTTTCTCATGCCACAGACATTCAAGGTAAAATTCACCTATATGTGATGCTCACATCAATGCTTACTTCAAGAGACGCCGTTATTTCATGTAACGGTTTCTTTCTCAGCAAGCCTGTTTGTCGTCCTCAATCATTCCACAAATTCGTATTTTGCTCGGTTTTAAGCACAAACACGAAGGGATGTATGAGGATTTATGTATTAAAATTATTTATTGATGAAATTTCTTAAAAACAATTTCTGGTTCATATGCCACAACTACATCAGCATTATGGATGTTATACAACACAGCACAACAGTGAAACAGACGGTAACCTGAGATATCTCACCGTGTTGCTGAGTGTACTGGTTAGTGTGGTTCCCAGAACTTCACATGCTCCACCAACGCGTTTCTACTAGTTAGTCTTTATCAAGGCATCACATACAGATGAATTTTACCTTGAATGTCTGTGGCATGAGAAAAATCGGATAGAAGAGGTGTTCACAGAGGCTATAAAGAAACCTGTATATGTTTTGTCTTGAGTGTATGAAAGTAAGCACACATGTGAGGAGCATTTGTACACCATCTACACTGGGGTGAACCTTACGGATACCATTGCACTTCCCGAATAGCCATAGTCGAAGGAATCCGGGCAGAAGTCACCCCATTTTACCATCTTTTCTGGGAATTGAAATTGAACTTTTGTATATCCATTGTGCTTTTTTCACATATCGCATAATGGAATTGAATCTGCACATGGACCATTCATTGTGAAATTGACGGACTTTCCAAGTGAAATTGATGAACAGTGAACATTACGGTAAAATACCACCGTTATCTCATCTTTGCGCCATAAATGGGATCCTATCCAAACCCATATTTTGGCATATAACAATGTTTTATGTACAATTACTAATTTACAGGCTATTTATTCACAGTGGCTCAAAACAGTTCACATTTAACACACAACTTTGGAATACTCTGAGACAAGTTGATTTGGCATCCATATGATTTTATAAATGTTATTATGTAGGCATTGGTCTCTAAATGAACTCTTTTTTTATGGGATTACTTTGCTTCTTATGGTGCATACACACTGGCCGCTATATCGGCTGTTCTATTGAACAGCTGAACTGGGCAGGCGTATGGAAATGCCCACCCAGTTCATGACGTCAGTCCCGACAGACCGGGCAGTGTGTATGCTCAACACACAGCCCGGTCCGTCCATAGATATATCTGCAGATATATCTACTAGGGTGTTCCCAGCACATACATGCCTACTTTTGAAAAAGCATTTCAGCGAGATTGTTTAAAAGTAACACTTACAAGCAGGGGCGTATCTACCCATTGGCCAGGATGGCACTCGCCAGGGGTGCCAGCCAAGCAGAGGGCGCCGCCCGACAGTGCCACCGCCGGCCAATGGGTGGAATCCCTTAAGCTGTAGTGTCTGGCGATACCTGCTGTGCCAAGCTGCCTGTGCATTGCCTGGGATGGAGGGTGGAGGATCGCTCTGCAGGCAGGAGCTGGCACCAGTGTCCGGCAACGCAATGCACTACAGGGAAGAAACTGAAAATAAACTACAACTCCCAGCAACCCTTGCTGTCGGGAGCTCCCGGCATCAAGGGCTGCTGGGAGCTGTAGTTTATTTTCAGTGTCTTCACGTAGTTTGGTGCGGTGCCGGACACCGGCGCCAGCTCTTGCCTGCTGAGCGATCCTCCGCCCTCCATCCCAGGCAGCATTGCCAGACACTACGGCTATCTGCTGGGATGTTGTGGGATGGGGACTAGGGCTATGTGCTGTGTGGGGAGGCTATGTATGTGCTAGGAGTGGGGGAGACTACTACTATGTGCTAAGGGCAGACTACAGCTATGTGCTGGGAGGGGGACTATGGTTATGCACTTGGGGAGGTGAGGGGCTATGTGCAGGGAGGGGGACTATGACTATCTATACTGGCAGGGAACTATTGTTATGTGAAGGGAGGGGGGTGGGGACTACTGTATTACTGTGTTGGGAGAGGTGGAGACTACGGCTATATGCTGGGGGACTACAGCTATTGCTTGGGGAGGTGGGGGCTATGGCTATTTACTGGGAGGGGAATATGGCTATGTGCTGGGAGGGAGATAGGGACTATGACTATATGACTGTGGGGGCTTATCTGGCACTGTGGGGGCATATGTTTATCTGGCACCGTGGGGGCATATGTATCTGGCAATTTCGGGGCATATCTGGCAACATGGAGGCATATCTGGCAACATGGGAGCATATGTGTATCTGAGACTGTGTGGGCATATCTAGCACTGTGGGGGCATATGTGTATATCTGGTACTGTGGGGGCATGTGTGTATCTGGCACTATTGGTTGCATGTTTGTATATGGCAATGCACTATTGGGGTCATATGTGTATCACGCCTCCATTTTCATTGCCCACGCCACACCTGATGTGAATGACATGTGGCCACACCAATTTTTGGCGTGCACGTGCCTTCAGCACGTGCACACAGTACCACTGAAAAAAAAATTCTACTTGCACCACTGGGTGGTGCGCTGCACTGCAGTTCTTTGCACGGGTTCACTACGGCTGGCCGGCGGTCGGGCTCCCGGCGACCAGCATCCCGGCGCCGGGAGCCCGACCGCCGGCTTACCGACAGCTTGGCGAGCGCAAATGAGCCCCTTGCGGGCTCGCTACGCGCGCCACACTATTTTATTCTCCCTCTATGGGGGTCGTGGACCCCCACGAGGGAAAATAATTGTCGGTATGCCGGCTGTCGGGCTCCCGGCGCCGGTATACTGAGCGCCGGGAGCCCGACCGCCGGCAAACAGAAGACCACCCCTTTGCACTGCTATTTGATTATACTACCTGGCCTTGGGTGGCATTGCCTCCTGATCTCGGCCAGGCACTGCTGATGTCTCCTCAGTGTTATAAAAATTACTGTATGGGCATAATGTTTAAAGGGAACTGCTACTGTGTGAGCATAATGTGTATAAGGGTTACTACTGTGTAGCGTAATTTGAATTGGGGGAACTATTGTATAGTCATGAACCTTTCCCACAAGATCATGTCCCTTTTTTCCACGTGCACCTTCCTTATTTCAAATATGGGGGACGCCAGTCCCTTACTTTGCCAGGGGTGCCCGGACCCCTAGATACACCGCTGCTTACAAGCACGGACATGTATTGCTACATATGAGAGACGTGTCATATAAATGACTTGCATCCAAATGTAAATGAGCCCCAAAGTTTTAAGATCACTTTTTGATGAAAAGATACTGATATTTTTCAGGATTTCTTTGTGTAGTGTGTTTTCCTAAGAGGTTCCATATACTGTGAGGGGTGTCGTACGGTATGCCGGCGCTCGGGCTCCCGGCGCCCAGCATACCGGCGCCGGGAGCCCGACCGCCGGCATACCGACAACGTGGCAAGCGCAAAGGAGCCCCTTGCGGGCTCGCTGCTCTCGCCACGCTGCGGGCATGGTGGCGCGCTACGCGCGCCACACTATTTTATTCTCCCTCCAGGGGGATCGTGGACCCCCACAAGGGAGAATAGTTGTCGGTATGCCGGGTGTCGGGATTCCAGCGCCGGTATACTGTGCGCCGGGATCCCGACATTCGGCATACAGAAGACCACCCACTGTGAGTGGCTGGGAGAAACCTTATTTAAAATGCCTGTAGCCATGGGGATCATTGTGCCTTACAACCAATTCAGGGAAATGGCACGGATGACCCCATTTTAATGTATGTATCTCTTTTTCCTCAAGAATGTAAGTTACATAATGAGCATAATGAGGATAAAGGGCCTAAGTCAGACCTGATCGCAGCAGCAATTTGTTAGCTAATGGGCAAAACCATGTGCACTGCAGGTGTGGCAAATATAACATGTGCAGAGAGAGTTAGATTTGGGTAGACTATTTTGAGTCTGTGCAGGGTAAATACTGTCTGTTTTATTTTTACACTGCAATTTAGATTTAAGTTTGAACACCACACCCAAATCTAACTCTCTCTGCACATGTTATATCTGCCCCCCCCCCCCTCACCCTGCAGTGCACATGAAGGGTCATTCAGAGTTGATTGCAGCAGCAAATTTGTTAGCAGTTGGGCAAAACCATGGGGGTAATTCCAAGTTGATCGCAGCAGGAATTTTGTTAGCAGTTGGGCAAAACCATGTGCACTGCAGGGGAGGCAGATTTAACATGTGCAGAGAGAGTTAGATTTGGGTGGGGTGTGTTCAATCTGCAATCTAATTTGCAGTGTAAAAATAAAGCAGCCAGTATTTACCCTGCACAGAAATAAAATAACCCACCCAAATCTAACTCTTTCTGCACATGTTATCTGCCTCCCCTGTAGTGCACATGGTTTTGCCCAACTGCTAACAAAATTCCTGTTGCAATCAACTTGGAATTACCCCCCCTGTGTGCACTGCAGGTGTGGTAGATATAACATTTGCAGAGATAGTTAGTTACTCTTAGTGCCCGTATTGAATTCTCTGTGATGTGCTACATTGTGTGGCTGCATACATTGTGGTAGAATACAGTTCCCCAAAATCACCATTTGTGCTATACATATTTATAGGTTGCCAGGGAAAAATGGACAATGTTAGTGGTTTCAAAGCGTTTTGACTGAATTCCAATGGCACTTTCAGAAATCACTCTCAATTAATAAAAAGCTACATATACATCTATTATGAATAACATTTTGTAAAATCAACAGCACAATTGACAGGAAATTTCCCCTCCAAGTTAGTTTTCCTGGGCTGAGTAGACTAGTGTTTGCACCTGAAATATATAGCAGTGCTAAATATATAATTTATTAAAAACTTGGGATTTTGCTTACCTTTATATTGTTATCACAAAAATCCAAACATTTGTCCTGGGCAACCAAGATAAGGGTTCCAATGTATAGATAGTGTCTTAGATAGTCAATAGGTCAACCCATATGGTCAACATACAGTGTCAAAAGGACAACAAGTAAATGGTAGACAGTGCTTAAGGTCGACCGGTACAAAAGGTCAACATAGACTGGTCAACACAAGTTTTTTTTTTTAGGGGGTTTCCACATACTTTTTAACTGTTGCTTGATTTAACACCCACGTGGACTACATTTGGGATTAGTAACCTGTGCTGTGTGGAGCAAGGCACCTTGCCTGAAGCATGGCGAGTGAAGGGAACTCATGAGACTATACATTTGCAATAATTGTGGTCACATTAAAAAACAGAGAAAATTTCACCAAAAAATAAATAAATGTCGACCTTATAACCCTGCCAACCATTTCTAATGCCAACCTTTTCCATGTTGACCTTTTGACTCTGACATCATTTTGTACCTGTTGACTTAATGCATGTCGATCATATGGGGTCCACCTAATTACTGTCTATATAATTACTGTAGCTCTTCCATACCACACTCCCCAGATAAAGTAAGAATACTCAGACAGTTTCTTTCTTATTTGGCTTTACACCATACACAAGCTGTATATATGATTATTTATGATTGATTTAGGTTTCATCTCAGCTCAGAACATGTAAATACCCAGGCTGTTAGGCTTACGGAAATATAGGACATCGATTTAAAACTTGAAACACTCAAACATACCAACATGTTTTAGGTAGTTGCACAAAGTGACATTCAATACATGTAAATTAACAATTAGACACATAATAACCAGTCATTCATCTGCAATTACTAGATTGAAGTTCCCATCTGCAGTAAGAAAGACTGAACCCCAAGCCACATCACTGACAGCATTCATGCGCCTAATGAAACCTTCATTAGAGTACTGGAGAGTAATAGAAGTCATCCTGTAGGTTATGGTATAATAGGTTCACAGTCAAAAGGTCAACAGTGTCTAGCTCAAAACCAAATGAACAACATGGTCAAAAGGTCAACACTGAAATGGTCGACACATGAATAGGTCAACATGAGTTTTTCATGTTTTTTGTGTCAAATTTGACCTTGCAGCATGTGGAATCACAATTAGTGTGCGGCTTCACTTGCCACGCTTCAGGCAAGGTGCCTTGCTGCACTTCCAGTGCACTCAGATTATGAATCAGTTGAAAAAACAACTCATGTCGACAATATGTGGTATCGCCCATTGTCAAGTCGACCATTTGACCATGTCGACCTTTAAAAAATGTTGACTATTTGCATGTAGACCATTTGGTGTCAATTTATCATCCGGATGCCATCCTGTAACACAGCTAAGCTCTCTGCCAGATCATGTGATGATTGCACTTCTTAAATAATATGACAGTAATATTCTTTTTAGAAAATAGAATCCGCAGGTACAAATGATGTGTTACAGTTTATTATGGAACCATTTAAGAGAGGAATGGTCTGAATACAACATCAAAGGTTGACCCTGGGTAGGGTTTTAGGAATACACAAGGAGCCCAGTCTCTTCTAGCAGTATGCCAGATTTAAATAAATTAAAGTGATGAAAATATTGTGATGGTATGATGCTTGTACGGTTATTCTTTCTCCTATATGTATTGCTTATGTTATGTACATTTGAACTGAACTGAAGCTCCCAATTAATAGGTTTTTAAGAAGAAAAAGGTGGGCTTGGCTAATGTGGGTGTGATAACATACATCTACCAGAACCATGTAAATAAATGCAGACTATTACAGAAATCTTACTAGAAGACAACATTAACGTGAGCAATGCATAATACAGAGTGCAATACAGAGCATTTTAGTGACCTTTATATAACAGAGACATGATTCTTGTGACTTATTTACAATATACAGACCTTTCTAGTAACCAAAGAAAGCAGTCTAATAACATAAATTCAGTAAACAGCAAATTCTATTAACACATATATACAAATACAGAGAGCAATCTAGTGAAATTTATATAATCTATGGACAGGATTCATGAGATTTATTTACAATAATCTGAACAGTGTAGTGATCAATATACAATACTGTATACAGTATAGTGACTGATAAACAATACATAGGTACATACTGTAGTTAGTGTTATACAACAGACCCTTGGGATTTGTATACAAAACAGAGGGCATTTTAGTAATCAATATAAATTTCTAATGATCTCAATACAATACACTGAGTGTCTAAATAATCAATATATAATCCAGAAGACATAATATTAAATGTTATATATTTAAAAGAAAATGTAAAAAGGGGCCGCTGTACTAAATAGGTTTATAAATATGATGATATACTGTAATACAATGAGTATCTTATTAAACAACATACAATACAGATATCCCCCTCATACAATATATTAAAAAAAAGACATTTCCAGAGACTATATAAAATACAGACACTATACAGTGTTTATAGCTGATTTACAACTAATAAAACAATACAAAAGGATCTTAATGATATCCCATACAGAGAGCATCTCAATACATAAAATATAGAGCATATTTCAGCAATGTCTCCTGACTGTTGGACAAAGCATAATGCATATTGATGACTACCATTCAATACCAAATTTATAAGGCTATTGAAGAATGCATTTACCTACATCACTCACGGTTTTATAATATGGACTACCTCAAATATCTGGTTGTTTTGTAATATGGTGGTGTTTTGCAGCAGAATATCCCCATTTATTGGGGGTGACAAAAATACAAATCTCAGATTTACCTCCCTGCCGGACCCAACCTAAGGATTGCTACCGATGTGCCTACCATCGATGGCGATATAGCAGGTGTCAATCAATGGTTGCATACTATGCTAAGGATGACCTTCGAAGGATTCACCAAACGATGGTCATCCCTGTTGTTTTACTGAATGGCCTGTAGGCCAATCAGAGCCTGGGGCAGAGCTTCATGTCCCGCCACTCTGTAGAAGAACAAAAAATGATTAGGTAGTTCTAAACCATTGATGTTGGGAAACCATCTGGTTCTTCCCCATCGATGGCAAATGTATTCTACAGCGGTCACAAACCATCAATGATTTAGACTCATAGATGGTCGATGGACATCTCTAACCCCACCCATTTAAACTAAGAAAAAAAAGTTGATACAGTGCTTAGTTTTCATCATTGTTAATCACTGTTTGTGATCTCTTGACATGTAAAATGTAGTGGTGATGTAATGTTGGAGCTGGGATCTATACGGTTGCTTTAATGGGGAATATGGAAATTAGGTGAAGGGAGACACATTTTAGCACTCTTTTAGTGGATAGTTCTAGCCATTCACCAATCAGTGTGTGTGTGGGTGTGTGCTCCAAACATTGTGATTATTTGCCAGTTCCATCAACCAACCAGTGAGCCAGTGGTTCTAGGTGCCATCTACTAGGTATAACAAATGCCATCATACAAGCTAACTTGGCTACTGCACAGCTCATGACTGCTCCTGTAATAAGCACCATGTGTGGCAATGGGGGCTACAGTCAGCCTAATTGTTTCAGCCAAGCAATGGATTGTCCATTTACAGTACATTAATATTGCATTTTTGTCTTTTAAGCTGTTGTTGTTATCATCATCAGATAATTAAGAGCATACAGCTTCAACATTTTATGTTGTCTTGTGGAATGACAAAATAGTAGATTACATACAGGAAGCATCTCAAATCAAGGATGAATAGTGCCTTGCTTGTGAGAGTTTACAATCTATTTGGACAAAGACAATAAGACAGGTGGATGGTGCTTGTGGTACAGAAAAAAAATGCTGAGATTTTTATTGCCTGTAAAGGATTTACTTTGTTGAACATGATCATGTTAGCCCTTCTGTGTAGCCAATTACTTGGTGTTAACTAAGTAACCAAATATATTTTCCCACAATTGTGCTATAATAACCCTAATTTATACCAACAAAATATGTTTTAAAAAGTGGGTCCTGTCTCTTTCCTAGGAGAGTATAAGCTAAGTTCAACAATAAATAAAAAATAAAAGAAAAATAGAAATATAAAAATGTAATATACCTCTAACATTCTAATAATCTTAAATAGATGGATTACATTTTACAGCACAACAGCTTCTTTATTAATAAATACTAAAAATAGTATAATGGTATACATGAAATAATTGAATTACATATTCATAAAGAACTGCATGTTCCAAAATAAAAAGCCCCAAGCACTAACATTTATCACAGTTCTATTCAATATTAAGTATTGCCAAGTCCAGAAATAGATAGGCTCTGAACTCTGTGGTACATAAAAAATGCTTATGAACAGCGGCAGCTCCTACTTACTTTAAGTAGGGGGCTTGCCGCTACTCCCAGCTCGGAGGGGAGGAGTCACGGAGCCCTGGGACCCGGCACCTGTGCAATGGGTCCAGCAGGTGCTGGGACCAGACCATGCGCAGACGCCATGGTGCGACTATGCATGTGCAAACCCCTGGCTTCTATGGACTGCATCGGCTGCAGCCCATAGAAACCAGATTGGCCTGCGAGAAAGGCAGGATGTGGGTTCTTACAGGAAAAACAGGACTGTCCCGCGAAAATCGGGACAGTTGAGAGGTATGTAAATGTGTCTTCATTTTTCATACGGCATATTTGTGTAACCACTCTCTCTGGCTGGCAGGACACACTGGATCTTATATACTTGGCAAACCACAAATTTCCTGCCTTAGTTTTATATTAAATGATTAACTGTAACGTAACTGCATAGATTAGATTTTCAGTGTCACTTCATTCTGTAAAAGCTGAGGTCATACGATTTGTAAAGTCATTGGTAAAATGACTCTGCTTTCAGAAAGAGATGTGATAAAATGATTCTGAGAAACACACAATACTGTACATTGTAGACACTCACATTCATTCTCTTCTCCATTCTATCATTGCAATTGGCTTGTTTTTCATAACTATGGAAGCTAAGAGGTTGTGTCATTTAAATTAATGTATGCAGTACATACACACCCTGACATTTAAACACCAGCAAATGCAGTGTCTAAAATTGCCTGTAGGTAAATACAAGTGTATAATAATCATGAGACATGAGCATCAGCCTTTCACAGCATATTATTTCCAAAACACATAATATGTCCTCCCCATCGAGAAGTCAGAAGGCCATTGGCTGCTAAAGATATCACCAATGCTAATGCATAATAGAGAAGGCAACACATCACAACACTCATAAATACACTGTGCCTTCGGCTTTCCATACATCAATGTCCAGTAGCTGGAATAACAACGCTCCTTTCTTTCTTGATTAATGTTAAAATGTGTGATTTGCCTATTTTCTTCTTTTATTATTTTCCCAGTGATTCATGATCTTTTGGCACTCAAATCTGTTAAGTATGTGTGATGTTACACGTTGGGAGCAGTGTAAAAAGGCTATTCTGAAGCACAAATGATCTAATTTTGTATGGCCTGACTGCATGGACTAGAAAAGAGATGTTTAACATAAAACAGAGCTATAATAGCGGTAATATAAAAATAGATAAATCTATTGCTGTTCATTGCTTGTTCCCAAAGCATGGAAATGTTATGTTCACCTTTAGGATTTATTTAGCACAGCACATTGGGACATTAAGTGACACTTGTAGTGGACAGATGAAGCTACAGTTATCTACTGCTTTTTACCAGTTGTGATATGTGACACGATGAAAACAAATATTTTGCTTAATATAAATAAATTTGTTATGCAGAGTACACGCGACTATACGATGTGGCTGGAGCCCAGCACCACTAATTAAGTTAATGTTGGGCTGCCTGCACAGTCTGGTTTTTCTTGCGATGCCTATCCCGCGGTACCACGCATCGCCATTGCAAGGAGTTTCCACACAGTGGGAAATGCACTATTTTTTCTTCTAATATGGACTATATGGTCCATATCGGAAGAAGTATTGCACCATGTGTAGGTCCTATTAGAGCTAAATCCCAGGGCAAAGAGGAGACATTGGGGCAGATGTATTGAGCCTGGAGAAGTGATAAAGCAGTGATAAGTGCAAGGTGATAACGCACCAGCCAATCATCTTCAATATGTAAATTTAAAGTTAGTAGCTGATTGGCTGGTGCATTATAACCTTAAACTTATCACTGCTTTATCACTTCTCTAGGCTTAATATATCTGCCCCATTGTATAATAATTCTGGAAGCAAATCGACAAGTAGACAGTTGCAGAGGAAACAAACTATCATGCTCACAATACTCGCAGTCTCAGAAAAGCTAGTTGAGGGTTATGTAAAGTGTACCACTTTAAGGAGACCATACAATGTCAGCTAAAACTCACCATCAGACAGACATACCAATTACCTGACATTGTCATACACAGTCAGATAATACGTCTGTCTGATGGAGAGTATATAAATTGTCGCATGCTAAAAGATTTTTCATATCCAACAGATTGACAATTGGTGCTCGGTCATGGCCATACATTATGCAGGTGTCAACCCGAACATCAAAGTAGT
Source organism: Pseudophryne corroboree (assembly GCF_028390025.1). NCBI lineage: Eukaryota > Metazoa > Chordata > Amphibia > Anura > Myobatrachidae > Pseudophryne > Pseudophryne corroboree. Next base: position 719,422,340 of record NC_086445.1, read on the forward strand.
AGTGTCATCACCCTGGTTCATGGATTTCACATAAAGAAAGTTTTATGATTTTTTTTTAAAGATATATTTATTGACATTTTTCAACAATAATAGAACAAGATAGTTTAAAACAAAATGGCATGCAGATCAAAAGGTTTCCAGAAAGAATATTAATACATTACAAATACATTATCAACCTGCATGATATATTTTAAACTCCAGAGTATTGGTGTAAGTGGACATATATATGTGATCAAATAGGGTAGGTTGTTATACATTGAACCTGTAAACAACATAAGATCAAGTCCAGATCAGGCTCACTCATTTGTGATAGAAAGTTCGTTCATAGGTAAAAATAGAACACTAGCACAGAGTTATAACCCACTGGATTATTAAAGAGAAAGCAAATATATTTTAGTAAATCCGAGTTGGAAACGATCACAATTAAATTGTAGTTAGATAATCAAAGACCTTCTTCACTGCAAATTTCTAATAAAAGGTGTAGTTAAAATAATAATAAAAGCTGAACATACAAAAGTAGATGATACAGTGATATGAAGGAAGGGTGTGGGGACAAAAGGGAAAACATTAGGGAGGGAGGTATGGAGGGAAGGAGGAGGTAAGGGAGTGGGGGGTGGGGGAGGGGGAAAAGTAGGAGTAGAAGATAACTAAAGATCCACCTCTATATAGATGATATTTACAGAATTACTGATTGTGTATATGAGGATAGAAATTATGTGTCAGGTGAGCTATTACAATGGATTTGACTTTGGCTGGATGCCTGGTAAAAAAAAGTTTGTTACAATTTACGACTTCCAATATGTGTGTTTTTGTGGAGCGATCCAAAGAATCAATGTAGATACACCACTTGGTAAAGAATTTACGTGGTCCAATATCAGGATCTGTACTCAAAGTTTTCCGATCAAACTATAATAGTAGAAGTAGCTTTTGTTTCACTTTGGACACAGAGGGAGAGGAGCGTTTCACCCAATGTATTAAAATACATTTTTTTCTAGCGTTAATATAGTAATAAGTAGAGGAAGTATAACCTGTTTGTTAAGTAGTAAAGACCAGTTTTAAAAATGTAAACATAAACAGGCTAAAGGGTCTGGGTTTAGTCTGAGTGAAAACAATCGATTGATATAAGGTAAAGGTTTAGCCCAGAAGCTAAACTCTGTTTCCGAGAGCCTTGGAGGAGATTTGTGAGAAGGCGGCCTGTTCGGTTTCCGAATTTGTGGAATTTGTAACTGACATTAAGGTAATATTTATCTCTGTCTGATTGAAGGAGTTCATTAAAATGAGTTTTTGCAATTATATAGGCGTATTTGTTCGCAGAGGTGCGGTGTAATCTGTAGGATTGATATGTTAATGATAAGGATTGTTGTTTTTCTAGGTATAAGGAAGTGTGTTGTTTTTTAATGTGCAAACAATAAGAGATTATCTAGCCTCTCAAAACAGACTTGGCTGTTTGCCAAAAAAGGGTGGGGTTATCACCTTCGTGGATTGAGTTATTTAATTTAAAATTTTCCCATGCTCTTTCTAGTTTATTTTTGAATCCATCAGATTTAGTTAAGTGGGAAAGGAATTTCCAAAGAGGTCTAGATAATCTATTTCTAACCAAACGAAACCATGGTCTGAGATAGATATTGGTTCTATAGTAGCCTGTCTAATATTTGGGAATAATGTAGTAGAGATTAGAATATAGTCTATTTAAGACCAAGTACTATGGGCCATGGATAAGCAGGAAAATTCTTTGTCGGTGTGTTGAAAAGTACGCTAGGAATCGACAAGATGGTCTTTTCACTATCCATGGAATTCTAATTTTCAGGAGGGGGTTTGGATGTCTGCTATGATGTGATCTATCTAAGTATTGTGAGAAAACTAAGTTTAGGTCACCACAAAGTATTAAAGGGGATAAATTACATGTGTATAGTATAGTTATAAGAAAGGTAAAAAAGGATTTTTTAGATTTATTGTGCAGGTAGACATTACATATATAATATTGCTTACCACCCAATTTAATATGTATTAATATAGCGATCCTCTGGATCTGCTATTTCAGATAGGACTTCTAATTGTAGTGATTTTTTTGCTAAAATCACAACACCACAGGACTTTTTTTTCATCAATAATTTTGAAACACCACAGGATTTTTAATTGAGGTAGGAAGCGCCTAATAATGTCCTATTTAACATTTGGAATTTTTTAGTTTCATGTAAGACCAGGTGCGTCTCTTGTAAACAAGCAATGTCTATAGACTTGTTATTTAAGTACAACAATATCATACAGCGCTTTGCCGGAGTGTTGATACCTCCTACGTTAAATGTGCCAGTTTACAAATTGGTCATATATAGTAAGATGTCAGGAATACGTCAGACATTGTATAAATATATAGAGTCAAATATAATAGCCATACAGTAAAGGAGGGTGGGTGGGCAGGACACATTAGGGAGGAGACAAAACAAAGGACGAGGAGGGACATAGGAACAAAATTTACAGTAAGCAATAAACAGAAATAGCAGAAGTGCTAATAAATTTAGCCATTTGGGCTTCAGGTAGGACAGTAGAATCATAGTATAATTTGTTGTACAAGAACAATATTGTGGCGAAGCTACCTCCACACCACCAGTATCCGGGTGGGTTGAGAATGTAGAATAAAAATATAAATGCTCACAATAACCACATTGTAGATTAGTTTTATAGCTGATCAGCTAATGGTACCAAAAAATATGCAGTCAAAAATCATAGCTAAGGGAAATGGGTCAAAAAGGATCTCTAAATAACAGAACAAGCATAGTATGGCATAAGAACCTTATGTTCTGGTTGCAGGGATTTTGGTAATATCTTGAGATAGGGAGTCATTTAACTCTTTCAGGAAGGCCTCAACATCAGCAGGATTTGTAAAATCAAAAGTATTTTGAGCCCTTGAACAGGCGAAGACGTGTGGGGTACAACATGGCGAACTTGCTCTTTTAATCTTGGATAGTTCCAGAGAGTAATCTTGAAAAATTCTCAGGGTGTTGCCTTCCCATAGGAGAGGATTTATTTTACTTGACACCTTCCAAACAGCAGTTTTGTGCAGATAATTGAGTGTTTCGAAAATTACAACACGTGGCTTGTTAGTGGGTTGGCGTGGCGATTCTCCCATTCTGTATACCCGTTCTATCACCATGTCCGTACAGTCTGATTCGATTTTCAACAGCTTAGGGAGAATGATGCGCACAAAATTGATGAGTCCTCAGGCTTTAATGGACTCTGGCAGACCGAATATACCTAAATTATTACGAAATGTACGGTTTTCAATTTCATCAATTTTTTCACTGAGCCATTTATCTGTCTGCAGATGAGTAACTGTGGTTTTTAGAGATGCCACTTTATCTATAGTGTTCCCAGTTTCTCTTCAGCGGTGGACATTCTATGTGTGAGAAGCTGCAATTGTGCAGTTATATCACTGACAGCCTTCAGGAGCAGGGGAGTCATAGTGCACTGAATGGCAGACACTACCTCGTCATATGTAACAAGAGGGGAAGTGCTGACTCGTACCTGAGGCTGATCAGGATCATCAGAGGCAGCTGCAATGGTTTTCTTGGCTGCTGGTGTACCTGCAGTAACATCAGTGTGCGGCGCCATGTTCTGCTCAACGCGGCGCTTCTCTCGTCTGGGAGGGAGAGCCGGCGGGCTGTGCTTAGGATGAGCCGCCGTGCCCAGGAACTTGTCCATGTGAATGGTATTACTTGCTACGGGGGTTTTGTGAGCTGGATACGTCTGCAGATTGCAACGTTAAGCGGGTAAACCAGCGGTGTGGAAGGAGCTTGCGGGAGCTGCTGCTCACTCCACCATGCCGGAACCGGAAGTCAAAAGTTTTATGATGTTATTATGGTTAACCTGCCAGCCTACCACTACACTGGATGAACATCCTGAGAGCCTAGGGGGGCAGATACAGCATGGAGGCCACTGATTGCCCTGTGCAGGTGTATCAAGCTGTCATACCCGGCGCTGATCGCTGGTGAGCTTACTGACTCCCGGCAATCACTGTTGCTCCTCCACTGCCTACATCTGCTATCTGATCAGAGCAATGCAGGCGAACTCCACAAACAGACTCTGCTCTGTTCTTCTAATGTTCAAAATTCTATTATGGTGCTCTATCTATTTTTTTTAATTTCCTCTAATGCAAAATAACTAATCGTAAATACAGATTTCCAAAACCATATACCTAATGCATTGTACTTAAAAATTAATTTTAAATAAATAAATCGCACTTCTCTTGAGTTTGCATTCTTACCTATAAGAATAGTACAGTGATGTACTTTACACTTAATTATTATTCTACGTACTTAATACCACAAATATAATTCTCCTGTAATAAAGGATTAGTTTTTCTGTTGACTTTTCTTCAGAACTCTGGTAAACAGAAATCAGTATAAAGTAATTTACCTAGATATGTAATACTAGGCTTACCATACCATCCCTGTAACAGGGGCGCTCATGAATTACACAGATTCTGTGGCTGATTAAAACAATGTGAAATGCAGGCTTAAAGTCAGCCATCCACAGAACCTGTGTAATTCATGAGTGTCCCAGTTTGAATGAATAGTATGTTAAGCCTATGTAATACTGAGGCTACAAAAAAGAATAGAAAATACACACTTGCACATGGATATACAGTCAGACATACTGTATCTTAGAATGGGAAAAAAGAAGAAATCAGTTAAACAATGCTTTATATATACGGTAATATACAGGTGTGTGTGTATATATATATATATATATATACATACACACACAATTATATATATATATATATATATATATATATATGAAATATAATAGTTTAATTTATCCCTAAAAGTAATTGTGAAGACATGTTAGCTTAACAGTTCACAAGGAGGCAGTCAACTCATTCAATCCCAATTTTATATCAGGTAATATACTCTATGGGTCTATTTTACTGATAATGGATACCTCCGGAGGTGTGGCACTCCCTGAAATTATTATTAGGTAAGTTGTATTATATTAGGTAAATTGTATATTTCATATATACACTGACAGATGACCCATTCTCTCAAGAGTGTATTTCAAGAAATTTAGTTTCTTACTATTGAAGCAATGAAGAATTTAAAGTCTTGCTTTATGGCATATTCTCCTGTGATACTAAATGCCAGTTTACCAGTATTTACGTTTCCCCACTGAACCAGAATAATTACACTTTAAATGAGTAGCAATATGTAATCATTTTCTACAGTGCATACAGCCGTACTCTTGATCTTGTGATCTAGGCTTTGGTGGCAGACACTAGAAGACACAATGATTTATCAAGAGAAACAAGGAGCCAACACAATAATTAGAACCAGGTTTTTCAGTAGCATCCAGTGTCATTGTTATGTGGATAGCACCCACCACTAACAAGGAGTTACCCAAATAATTAGTAGTATCCACATATTTAGTTATAATTTCTGTTCTCTTTTTATTGTTATGGCCTGCCATTTATTGTCCATGTCATTTAATAACTTATATTACAATGAAACATCACTATAATGGGATGGGCTTTATAAATAATCATGCATTTTTTGGGGTTTCACTAGTTACCAGTAATTATTAATTACTTACTGCTCTATTTTGGTACAACATATCCAAAAAAATCATTGGGAGTTCCATGTCGAGTACTCTACTTGAAAGAAAGTACTCCATGCCACCACTAGGCTCAGTGTTGGACTAGCCCACGGGAAACACCCAGTGGGCCCCACCTCCTCCCCTAGGGATCAGGTTCCAGGTGTGCACTTGAATTATACATACAGTATGTTACCTTATATTGCACAGGGCTATGGTGTACTTTCTTCAGTGCATTGGTGCTATTAATCTGGCACATTATCATGCACGCACTAGCAGTATTTACTATATGTACAGTATATTTATCAAGGGTCCCAGTGTATGCACTCTCTAATGGTTAGGTAAACCAATGTGGGGGTTGGCTACAACCCAAAACAACACTGTTTTCCCCCGGTGGACCCTTCATGCCCCAGTCCAACACTAGGCATGGCTCCTGGGGCAATTTGTACCTACAGCAGAATATCTTTGTTGGTTGTAATGGCTGAATCATTCCTCACCACTTATTGTGTGTTCAAGACCTACTGTGACAAATGGACACTAATTACACAATTCTCTGCAACAGAGGCAGTGATGGATCCCTGTAACACTTCTCCCCTACCCACTACAGCTGCCCGCAATATAGCAGTGCAGAGGCTCATCGGCAGGGAGAGAGCAGATACTGCTGCATCACCAGCATCCCCAGAAGTCCCCTACAGTCCCCCACAGTTGTTGCTGTCTGTCAGGGGGTCGGATGACTCTCATTCACGCTGAAGCGCGTCATCATAGCCTCCTGTAGCATTGTGTAGTGGGGTCGGGGCTGCGATGACGTGCTCCAATGCCATGTACCCACTACACCCCCTCATCTCATGTCACATCCCCCACTTTGCAGTCCTGCTTGCAGTCTCCCAGAGGGGGAAGCCAGAATGTCGGCATATATGCTAGGGAGGGAGACACTGCCTAGTGTGCTGCTACGATGCTCTACATCAGCCATTTGTAGTAGGCAGGGAAGAAGTGTTACTGGGTGGGAGTTGGCAAAAGCCCCCTTTCTCTAGATCTGCCCCTGACCAGCAGTTTCCAGACTGAGGGGGACATTTACTAAGCAGTGATAAGAGCGGAGAAGTGAGCCAGTGGAGAAATTTCCCCATCAACCAATCAGCAGCTCTGTATAATTTTATAGTATGCAAATTATAGATGTTACTTCAGTGCTGATTGGTTGCCGTGGGCACTTCTCCACTGGCTCACTTCACCGCTCTTATCACTGCTTAGTAAATGTCCCCCTTAGTCCTCAAGGCACCAGAGGCGTAACTAGGGTTTTTGGAGCCCAGGGCAAGATGTAAAATGACGCCCCCCCCCAAAAAAAAAAAAAAAACCATAGCAAAAGAAGTATGTGCGCGCGCCGAAGGCGTGTGCGGCGAAAATATGGGTGTGGCCACACACCAGAAGGGGTGTGGCCAAGCTCCAGAAGGGGTGCGGCCACTGAAAATGGCCCACAGTGCCAGATACAATGCCCCACAGTGCCAGTTACATTGCCCCCCAGTGCCAGATACAATGCCCCCCAGTGCCAGATACATGCCCCACAGTGCCAGTTACATTGCCCCACAGTGCCAGTTACATTGCCCCACAGTGCCAGTTACATGCCCCACAGTGCCAGTTACATGCCCCACAGTGCCAGTTACATGCCCCACAGTGCCAGATACAATGCCCCAAAGTGCCAGATACATGCCCCACAGTGCTAGTTACATGCCCCACAGTGCCAGATACAATGCCCCACAGTGCCAGTTACATTGCCCCCCAGTGCCAGATACATGCCCCACAATGCCAGTTACATTGCCCCACAATGCCAGTTACATTGCCCCACAGTGCCAGATACAATGCCCCACACTGCCAGATACAATGCCCCACAGTGCCAGATACAATGCCCCACAGTGCCAGATACAATGCCCCACAGTGCCATTTACATGCCCCACAGTGCCATTTACATGCCCCACAGTGCCGGATACATTGCCCCACAGTGCCGGATACAATGCCCCACAGTGCCAGTTACATTGCCCCACAGTGCCAGTTACATTGCCCCACAGTGCCAGTTACATTGCCCCACAATGCCAGTTACATTGCCCCACAGTGCCATTTACATTGCCCCACAGTGCCAGTTACATGCCCCACAGTGCCAGGCCCCACTCAGTGCCAGTTACATATGCCCCATTTGGTGCCAGATACATGCCCCACTGTGCCGCCAAGCCCGACGCCACCCCCGCCCCCCCGTCACTCACCGCTTGCTCTATGTGAGGGGAGGAGAGCGCAGCGCCTCTCCTTCCCCTCACCGCTCCAGGTCTCCGGCGGCTGTCTGGTGCCGGTTCGCTAGCCAATCAGAGCTCGCGGACCGGCAGCCAATCAGGAGCCGGTCCGCAAGCTCTGATTGGCTAGCGCCAGAGACCGGACAGCAGACTGGCAGCAGCGGTGAGGGGAGGGAGAGACGCTGCGCTCTCCTCCCCTCACATTTAGGGTTGACGGGGGCAAGTGGGGCATGATGCCCTGGTCGCCGGCGGCGCCCCCCTCTCCTGGGCCTGCCAAGGCGCCCAGAACACGTGCCCCACTCGCCCTACCCTAGATACGCCTCTGCAAGGCACCCTAAATGCCCAGGCTTTAATGATTTTCATGCTTGAGCACTGATGACTTAATTAGTACCTTGGTCTGTTTGATTGCACAAACATAGATATCCTTAAAATCTGAACTATTAAGGTTCTTTGTAAATTTATTGATGTAGATCAGGTCTACAGACACCTCAAAGGTCCACGAGGCTAAAAAAAATATTCCAAAAGAAATATGAAGCAGTGTCAAGTGTTTTTAACCAACAATTTTCAAATGTAAACCATGAAATAAATGAAGATGATAATGAGGCTGATGGTACTGTGCATGTTAGTAGTCTAAGTAAAATGACCAGTACATGTAAACATCAGAAGCATCTATACACTCATATAAAATCACATTTACACTAACCTTCAATGTAGCAGCTCCTGTTGGAGATGAGGCCAGGTAAATAGCATTATTAGGTGCTACAGGTGTATGGGAGGAGGCAGAGCTCTGGTTGTGGTCAGTCAGGTGCGGTTTCCAGGTTCTCCATAATATACCCTGCGTGCGCCGCTGTTCTCCATCAACAATGGGCCCATATATATTTTGCTATACATCTACATATGCCAAACACAGTAATGTTTAACCACATAGATATACCCGGATGTACCCTCACATGATATGCCACCCCATACACATACCAGTCTGTGCTTATACCATACTAGCTCTGATTATATACACCATATCAGCCTTACTTTATATAACAACATTTGTATTTTATGTACCCTCCGTCCACCACTGCTGCAGCCAGGCCTACTTTTCTGCTGGTTTCTACTTTCTAGCTTCCATACACATTATGTCACTCATTTGTTTTACGGTCCATGAAATGTTGGTGCTCTAGGCAGCTCTCTTAGATTTCCCTGTAAACCTGTCAGCTGTCCACATGTAAGATCCATTTTCACCACCTACACTATGCCACTCAAAATGTACTGAGCTTCAGTTATGCTGCAATGTGCAACCATAATGTACAGTACACATGCAAAAGGAACTTCCATTATCAACCTGCCAGTGGCAATGACCAGTTCACTTTGCCAGTGTCCTGAAAAATAAATCATACTCAGAATTTAACATGATGCAATCTGCTATTAGTTCTCAAACAGGGCAAGAGACAAGGGAATGATTTAACATTAACCTACAGTATAAGTCTGTTTTCCCTTCTTTTGTTAATGTACTTAATGGTTTGGTTTATTTTAAAGTGTACTTAAGGCCTAATTCAGATTCAGTTACCTGAAAATCGCAAACGGACAATCTCCGGATGTCTGTGCAAGCGCTGCGGCCGTACAGCAGGTGTGTCAAATTGTGATCGCATCCTGGAAGTAAGCAATCACAACTTGATTGACAGGGGTGCCCGTCGGGGGGAGGGGGGCAACGTAGCATTAGAGGGGAGTGGTCTGGACAATGCAGGCGTGTCCTGACTGTTTTAGAGGTGGCCGTATGATGTCACACACGGCAGCTGCGAGGTAAAACATGGCGCTGATGTGCCTGCATACACAGCCATGCTGTGTATGCAGGATCCTACCTCTAATTACTGATTCTGTGATGCGATTTCAATTTAGCATGCTGGGTAGCCTTGCCCTGTCCTGGGTGGCCGTCAGCATGCGATCGCAAGCAGTGGCAGTTTTTCTATTTTAGCAAAACTGCTACGGATGCTAAATTAGGCCCTTAATTCAAGATAAATATTACAATAAAAGTCCTTCACCTACTTGTGTGCAGCTTTATTTCTTTTTTTTGGAATTTGCAAAATACATTTTTCATCAATAAATGTTCAGTATATGGTAAATCTGTTGACATTTGTTAATTTATGGATTATCAGGATACTGTATACTAGGAGCAGTGCCTATTTCATGCTGCTTTCATTAGGTGGCTCCATAGGCTGGAGGTTTATTCACTAATAGTGACATGTATCAAACACTGGAGAGAGATAAAGTTAAGAGCGAAAGTACTAGCCAATCAGTTCCTAACTGCTATTTTACAGACTGTTGGGTCTATTTACTAAGCCTCGAATGGAGATGAAGTGAATGGAGATAAAGTAACAGCCAATCAGCTCCTAAATGCCATGTTACAGATTGTGTTCGAAAAAAGACAGGAGCTGGTTACCTGGTACTTTATCTCTGTCCACTTTGTCCCCATCCAAGGTTTAGTAAATTGACCCCTGTGTTTGAAAAATGGCAGTTACAGCACAGATGTGTACTTATACAGCTCTGATAAATTGGGAGCGACTATACGGAGCCTGGTCTGTCATAGCATTACTACGATGCATGCACCCACGCATGGGCAAATGTATCATCATGGCAACAATATATAAGTACACATCTGTATGAACTGATTGACTGGTACTTTGGGGGAGATGTACTAAGTTTTGGAGACTGATAAAGTAGAGAGATTAAGGGGTACATTTACTAAGCAGTGATAAGAGGGGAGAAGTGAGCCAGTAGAGAAGTGCCAATGGCAACCAATCAGCACTGAAGTAACATCTATAATTTGCATGCTATAAAATTATACAGAGCTGCTGATTGGTTAATGGGGAAACTTCTCCACTGGCTCACTTCTCTGCTCTTATCACTGCTTATTAAATGTTATGTCCCCCTAAGTAACTTGAAACCCATTCACAGTCAAACCATAGGCTGTCCCAGGATATTGCCGGCGCTTCTATCTGCCAGTCCTTGGAGATTACATCATATCCAAGTGCTCCAGAATGTGGCTCTCCCTATGCAGTGAACTGTACTCGGGTCAGAAGACCTGGATTAACTGTTCTCAATGCCCTGTAACCTGGGTCTTTCCCAGACCAAGCCGGGTCACTAGACCCGGGATAACTCTTTCACACCAAGTCGCGACCAGGGCTATCCTGGGTGTGTGTGGGGGGGTATCATGGAGAGAGATTAGAGATTTGTGAGGAAAAAAGATAAAATGGAGAGAGACATAAAGTACAAATCAAGCAGCTCCTGTCATTTTTCAAACACAGCCTGTAAAGTGAGATAGAAGCAAATTGGTTGATAATTTTGTTCTCTCCACTTTGATATATCTCCCTCTAGAAGTTATATGCCCACTTATCATCAGGCACTGATCAGTAGAGATGAGCGGGTTCGGATTTAACGCCAGAATTAACGCCAGTTCGGTTTTATCCGGATTTTTTCTATTGGCTATCCAAAACACGTGATATCCGTGAGCCAATAAGATGCCGCTTTGAGAACCGAGTAAATCTGAGTAAAACCGAACCCGCTCATCTCTACTGATCAGTGCCTCTCAGGGCAAGTAGCAGGTGTATTTACTATGATTGCATACATGCCGACATTCTGGCTGTCCACTCCAGGAGGGAGCAGCCAGGTTAGCATAGCAGGGGGAGTGGTGCAGCATGGAGGGGGTGTGACAAACTATGTGATGACGGATAGGGGTGGAACTGGAGATGGGACAGTGTGTGCAACGTCATCGTGGCCCCGTCCCCACTACATAATGCAGGCATAATAACTAGTTCCCAGGTATATGTTGACAGTGCATGTTGTCAATGACCTGATAGCATCTTTTGTGGATGTGGTATTCAAGTCTCCTGTGGCACTGAGTTGCCTGGTATGACCCTCCATTACGTATGTCATTTTCTCCTCAAAACAAATGTTATGTGGGTATCTATTGGGCTGCTCCTTATTGGGGTTTATTAGTTATAGAGGGGCAATAACTATGTCCAATCATTGCCATGCTACCACACTCCCATGACTGGAGAGCAGCAATCTTCTCCTCATGCTCTATTTCCTGCATGATGAGGAACTTCTGCCCAGCAAGTTCAGGGAGTCAGCAAGCAAATGTCTGTTAGAACAGACAAACTTGGGAAAGCACAGTCAGAAGTAAAACAAGTCCAAGGCTGTGAGCAGATACATAAATCCACAGCCTGAGGAAGGGAAACTGAAAACGCATTTGCTGGTGGGGGACACCATGCGGACTTGGATGTCTAGATTTTGGCGAGCCTGATCGGACTTAACATTGGGAGGAACCGGGACTCTGATATATGTTCTCTCCGATTCTGATCATTTGTTCTTACCACCTGGTAGGCATATAAACCTATGGGATCTGTTTCTTTTTTAATGTGTGTAAAAAAACAAACAAAAAAAACATTTTTAATACAATATTATGCTATGCACATTTTTAGATATTTTAGGAAAATCTGCCTTGGAGTTTGAATAAAGAATTTTGGTACATGAAGGAGCTGATGTCCATGGGATTTGTGCTTAAGCGACCCATACCTCTTATATGAGGTTATTTGAGGTAACTTCACAACCAAAGGGGCAAGAATAGGAGGTGATATCTTTTTTTCCTTGGTGTATGGTTGTGATTCCTGTGTGCTGGAGGGATTTTATTGGTGCTGTTTTAATCCTTTAATACATGGTTTTCTTAACAGGTAATTTCACCACCAAAAGGGGTATTCAGTTGGTGTACACGTCCCTCATTGAAGTGTGATCACTATAATGTGGTAGTATTGTTTTAATATAACAAACAAAACTACACTATGAAAGATTTCTTCTTTTTTTTCTGAGGAACATAAGAACTTTTGAAGCGTTGAAACTGGGACTTTGCTTCTTCTTATACAGATGCATAAAACCAGTAAAAACTTGCAATACGGAAGTCTAGGATAAAGAATGAAAGTGAAAGCAATTGCAAATGTTCTTATTACCATTATTCAGCATAATATGTTTGTTTAGCTATGTGCACTTGGAGGAGTCCTGCTACTGAATGACAGCACAGTGACAGCTCCTTGTAAGTGGCTCGAAAACTTCTTGACCTTCATGCTTCACAGAGCAGAAAATTTCCTCAAGTGCTTTCTTGCAAAAGCCGATTTGTCATGTGACTTTATCCACATATGATCTATGATTACTGCTGTAAACGCTGCTGTTATATCATGTGTGGCCAGAATAGCAATAAGGCTGCCAATGTTGGCTACGGCTAATTTCTGGGATTGTCCCTTCTATATGAATCAGAAATTATGCCTGCTTAACAGGGAAATCAGCCTTTACTATATCATTTTAAGTATTTTTTGCTTGAATTTATGTGAGGAATTTGACATTTTTTTTGAGAAGCTAGCTATTTCGTACAAGATAAGCAAATGCTTTTGGGCAATTTTAGTTCACATCATTTGTAAAAATGTATAGTTTCCAGTCGTATCTGGATAAGGTCCCTGTTTTGTCCCCTAATTAACTGCTTTTCAATAAAGAAAAACTATATTGAGGTCACATTTACTGACCATAGCATGCTTTAATTTATTTGCAAATGTGTGCTGCTGAATATTGTTACATTAGTTACATTCATTTTAGTTGTTTCGTTATTAAAACAAGAAACTTGAGCGTTAAATACCAGCATCAATTCCAGCATGATTCTCTTCTGATAGCAAAGCCGAACATAAGCATCTATTGCAAATAACTAAATACATAACTCAAAATATTTGACATTTATTTTTTTAATATCTTTTTATTCTATATCTTTTTCTATTTTTTTATTGTTTAGGAGTATTAGTATTGGTCTTTGTGGTTGTATGTTTATATCACTGTATGGCTCTGATTTAGGGCCAGGGTGAACATAGTGCTTGTGAGTATTCACAGGCATTTTACAATTTTGGTCTAATTGATGTTTTGATCTTATGTTGTTATAAGTAGATGATTTGCCATCCTGTGCAGAAGCCTAAATTGCATTATTATAGCCACAACACTATTTCTGTCCATGATAGTGCACCGGCGGAAGCCAGAAGGATGTTTTCCACTGCTTCGGAATGCATAAACTGCATAGTGAATACTGGAAGCGTCTGTGACCATGTGACAAAGCATTCCACTAGGAAGACTTGTGCTGAAAGTGCCTAGGTGCTGTGTAATAGGGGATAGGCCACCAATATAGTCATGTGATGATGCATTCCACGGAGGTAAAACACATTTGCCAGACACTATTATCATCTGAGGAGTCTGTGGGTAAGATATAGAGGCACAGTAGCCTGAGTGTGGACAAGGCAGCGGTGGCTGCAGGCCATTTGAATAAAGGTAAAAATGGAAAAAGCTATGCGCTCAGGTGAATAGCACTGCACTTGGTTGTCAGCAGCCTCTTGAAAAAGGGAATTGCCAATCCCTTAAAACACAACCAATAAAACAATTAACAAGTGGCGCTGGACAACCAGAGTAAATTAAAACATTTATTTTCTTAAATGCATGTAAAAATTACAACAACCTCCCGGGGGTGATAAATCTTAAAACAACACAATGTCTGTATTAACATTGAATGAGCCTAATTGATAGCATGTAATTAGTTTATAAATAACACCTGGAAGGTAAACAGCCTTTTATGGGTTATATATATGCACACTATTATTACTAATTAATAGAACAAAAGTCACTAGCAACGGTTTTCTTTTAGCCAGTTGTAAAAATTTAAGTTCATAACAGTGGGTAGCTATTGCAGAAAAAAAACACGTGTATATTAATAGCTGTGTGCACACAGTTACCACTGGGCAGGAGCTCCTACGGCAGGCCTGGCCAACCTGTGGCTCTCCAGATGTTGTGAAACTACACATACCAGCATGCCCTGCCACATTTTTAGCATTCCTTAATAGCAAAACTGTGGCAAAGCATGATGGGACTTGTAGTTTTACAACAGCTGGAGAGCCACAGGTTGGCCAGGCCTGTCCTACGGTCTCTGCTCCCCGGTATTGTCCCACAGTCCGGACGGAGACACTCACCAGAGCCTCAGTGGACAATCTGGAAGCCGTGCCGTGCGGGGTGTCTCAATGCGCCGTCCTAGCCCAATTCACACCGTCTCCGGTACCTCCGTGCTTTGCAAACGGGGGCTATTAGCTGGTATATCCGGAGTTGAATGAGGTAAACTTTCCTGGTGTGTGTGACCCACAAGGAGCCTAACTTCTATTGGGCGGGCATCCGACAGGGGCTCCGTTCGTCGATCTGTGCCGGACTTGAAGAGGCAGCTGACGTAGCTTCCACCGCTCAGCTTGGCGTGTGCGATCTGGCTGCAAAGGATGAAGAAATGCAGCATAGATGTTCCCAGTCGCAGTAGTGAGCCGTGGATCCAGAAAATGCAGGGCTTATCGCTGTTATGTGTAACAGCTCCCCGTAGCTTTAGAATATAAATCCTTGTGATAGAAAGCCTGTATCCTTAACGCGTTTCAACGCCAGCAGGGCGTCTTTCTCGAAAGGCAAGGAAAGATACCTGCCTTTCGAGAAAGACGCCCTGCTGGCGTTGAAACGCGTTAAGGATACAGGCTTTCTATCACAAGGATTTATATTCTAAAGTTACGGGGAGCTGTTACACATAACAGCGATAAGCCCTGCATTTTCTGGATCCACGGCTCACTACTGCGACTGGGAACATCTATGCTGCATTTCTTCATCCTTTGCAGCCAGATCGCACACGCCAAGCTGAGCGGTGGAAGCTACGTCAGCCGCCTCTTCAAGTCCGGCACAGATCGACGAACGGAGCCCCTGTCGGATGCCCGCCCAATAGAAGTTAGGCTCCTTGTGGGTCACACACACCAGGAAAGTTTACCTCATTCAACTCCGGATATACCAGCTAATAGCCCCCGTTTGCAAAGCACGGAGGTACCGGAGACGGTGTGAATTGGGCTAGGATGGCGCATTGAGACACCCCGCACGGCACGGCTTCCAGATTGTCCACTGAGGCTCTGGTGAGTGTCTCCGTCCGGACTGTGGGACAATACCGGGGAGCAGAGACCGTAGGAGCTCCTGCCCAGTGGTAACTGTGTGCACACAGCTATTAATATACACGTGTTTTTTTTCTGCAATAGCTACCCACTGTTATGAACTTACATTTTTACATTTGAATAAAGGTGTATAATATATTTGGCATGGTCACCATTACTGGTGTAAGATACATAACATGCTTTCTGGTTTTCAATTTAATTGACACAGGTGGTATCACTAATTACTATGCTCTAGCATACCTCCCAACATGACCCTCTCCAGGAGGGACAGAATGCTCTGCTCCTGGACTTCCCTCTTAATGTATAATTGCCATCACCTGTGCTGAAACACCTTTCTTATCCATTAACCTGTTCAAAACAGGTGCCGGCAATCATAAATTAAGAGGGAAGTCCAGAAGCAGAGCACTCTGTCCCTCCTGGAGAGGGTCATGTTGGGAGGTATGCTCTAGGCTTCATCAGGCTGCACACAGGGTGGGTAGATGACTTTCTATTCTGCTTTTGGTGTTGGAGGATAAGCCATGATTAAGGTCTATGAATAGACAGAAATGTCGGCCTCAATTTGTGACACTTGGTGAGTCCATTATGAAATAAAAGCTGTTTTTGCAATCTGAAGCCTGGTGAGGGCCCTTTTCAATGGAAACTATGTGCAATTAAACTAGTGGATGGACGATGTTCACCTGCAATGTCTGCAGGAGAATCCCAGCAGATGTTTCTTTCCAGTCAGGATAAAATTTTAAATCCAGACCTCCTTCCCTAATTTTACCTTATCTGTCAGTCATGATGAAGCTTTGCTTCCGTATGCTGATGATGTGATTTAGCTGCTGCACTAAGGAATACCATTTTCTTTTTTTTATTTGATAAAATAATAGACATAAAACACTGTTACACGCAACAGACAATGGCCCTCATTCCGAGTTGATCGGTCGCAAGGCGAATTTAGCAGAGTTACACACGCTAAGCCGCCGCCTACTGGGAGTGAATCTTAGCTTCTTAAAATTGCGACCGATGTATTCGCAATATTGCGATTACTAACTACTTAGCAGTTTCAGAGTAGCTCCAGACTTACTCTGCCTGTGCGATCAGTTCAGTGCTTGTCGTTCCTGGTTGACGTCACAAACACACCCAGCGTTCGCCCAGGCACTCCCACCGTTTCTCCGGCCACTCCTGCGTTTTTTCCGGAAACGGTAGCGTTTTCAGCCACACGCCCCTGAAACGCCGTGTTTCCGCCCTGTAACACCCATTTCCTGTCAATCACATTACGATCGCCGGAGCGAAGAAAAAGCCGTGAGCAAAAATACTTTCTTCATAGTAAAGTTACTTGGCGCAGTCGCAGTGCGAACTTTGCGCATGCGTACTAAGCGGATTTTCACTGCGATGCGATGAAAAAGAACGAGCGAACAACTCGGAATGAGGGCCAATATGTAAAGAAAACCAAACAGTAATTGAAAAACAGCAACAATTTTCTATTTTAAATACATTTCAGCCCATTATATAAGGGAACAGATGTAGTGAAGTCAAAGAAAGGTGGGGTGAAAATTATTAAGTTAACAAAAAGTTGGATTTGCACCCTTTCCCCACTTTTTTCCCCTTATCCCTTCCCTTCTTATGTTCCTTTATTGCTTCCCTTTCCATTCTCTATAGGTAATATTTTGTCATTTCAAATAATCTGTACCCAACGTTACTTTTATTTTTTGAATGTATTGTGAAATATCTGCTTGTTTGCAATGTTTTACCATTGAGCAAACTGTGTTTTTTGATACTCCTTAATAAATACTGTATTCTTTTAGTATAAGGAAATCAAAAACAATGCAGGGGTGCAAGGGGGAGGGGTAAGGGTGTCTGTGCAGTAGGCAATTACGATTCATTCTGCATTTCTATAAGGTCACAAAAATAGTATTTTCATTTTGAAGTGCAAATATTACCATGAAAATCTAGCTGTGAAATTAAGCTTTTTTTGCAATTTTGGGAAGGTGGATTAATACCAAAGCAACAAACACAAAGTGTTTCTTGGTGTTGATTTGAAAATAAAAAATAAAAAAATGCATTTACTGTATATACTCGAGTATAAGTCGACCCGAATATAAGCCGAGGCAGCTAATTTTACCACAAAAACCTGGGAAAACTTATTGACTCGAGTATAAGCCTAGGGTGGGAAATGCAGCTCTAGCCGTACACAGACCTCATAGTGCCAGATATGCCCCACAGTGCCAGATTTGCCCCACAGTGCCAGATGTGCCAGATATGCCCCACAGTGCCAGTTATTCCCCACAGTGCCAGATGTGGAGATAATCGGAGATGAACAGGAGAAGAACAGAAGGACAGCAGACTATCTACCACACCTGCAACCAACAGCCTACAGAGAGTAACCTAATCCAGTACCACCAACGCCTGCAATCCACACAGCCAGGACACTGACCTCCCTGTCTGATTAAGTAACAGCCATACTGCTCTCACACATTGCTTTCTGCTCCTCATTTATACTCTCTTCAACCACTGTGTAACATTCTCAGTGTTTCCATTCCCTCCATTATTTACAGAAAAACTGGTCTCCACTGTCTCTGCTTTGACTACATCCCCCTTCTCATTGTTATTTCTTTATTACAGCCACTCCATTCAATACTATTCCTCAGAACAACACTACTGAGCAGGAATTATGGCTCCTCGATCCTGTCCCATACCAATTCTCACTGCTAGATCACCCGCCACCCAAATTTCCAGACTACCCACACGCATTCAGAACCCAGCCAACTTGATCCCCATTTCCCCCGTCCCCTCCCTTCCCTTCTCCTGTGCACTCTGGAATGCTAGATCAATCTGCAACAAGTTGCCTACTATCCACGACCTCTTCATCTCCCACTCTTTTAACCTTCTCGCCATCACTGAAACCTGGCTCTCCTCCTCTGACACCACCTCCCCTGCTGCCCTCTCCTACGGAGGCCTCTCCTTCACCCACACGGTCAGACCTGATGGCCGCCAGGGTGGAGGCATGGGCATCCTTCTCTCTCCTAACTGCACCTTTCGTGCCATCCCACC
The DNA here is from genome assembly GCF_028390025.1 of Pseudophryne corroboree. Lineage (NCBI taxonomy): Eukaryota > Metazoa > Chordata > Amphibia > Anura > Myobatrachidae > Pseudophryne > Pseudophryne corroboree. The sequence goes on from NC_086445.1 coordinate 719,441,265, forward strand.
TGAGCCCTCCCTCACCTTCTCCACCTTTGAGGTCCACACTATCCGCCTCTTCTACCCCATTCACCTCCATGTGGCAGTGATCTACCGCCCCCCTGGCCGCTGTACACCTTTCCTTGACAACTTTGCTGCCTGGCTTCCCCCACTTTCTCTCCTCCGACCTCCCCTCTATCATCCTCGGTGACTTTAACATCCCCATCGACATCACTAATGCAGCTTCCTCTAACCTTCTTGCTCTTTCCACCTCCTTTGGACTTTCTCAATGGTCCTCCACCCCTACTCACAATCTCGGCCACTCCCTCGACCTTGTCTTCACCCACCGATGTGATCTCTCCGATTTCTCTAACTCTTCCTTCCCTCTCTCTGACCACCATCTGCTTTCTTTCACCCTCTCATCTTCCCCTCTCTGCTCCACACCCAGACCCACCATCACCAGACGCAATCTCGGGTCCCTCAACCCCACTATCATGTCCTCCCTCGAGACCTTCCTCTCTCCTCTTTCCACTATGACTTGTCCCAACCAGGCAGCCTCCTTCTATAACTCTTCCCTTACTGCTGCTCTTGACTCTGTGGCCCCCCTCTCATCTGTCTCCCTCCGCCGCTCCAAACCCCAACCCTGGCACACCAAACTCACACGATTCCTACAAAAATGTTCACGGTCTGCAGAACGCTCCTGGAGGAGATCCCACTCTCTGGCGGACTTTCTACATTTCAAGTTTATCCTCTCTTCCTATAGCTCTGCTCTTTCTCTCGCCAAGCAATCCTTTTTTCCAAACACTCATCTCTTCTCAGTCCTCCAGTCCACGCCGACTCTTTGAAACTTTCAACACTCTTCGCCCCCCTCCTCCTCCCCTCCCCTCTTCCCTCACTCCCACTGACTTTGCCTCCTTCTTCATCTCCAAAATTGAGGATATTCAAAATTACATCTCCTCCCGTCACCCCTCTGCTGCCCCCCTGCTCCCACCATCCCTCCCGTCCATCTATCCCACTCTGTCCTGCTTCCGTCCCACCTCAGACAAGGAAGTCCACTCCCTCATCCTATCCTATCCCCCCACAACCTGCCACTTGGACCCCCTCCCCTCCCGTCTTCTCCGCTCCCTCCCCCCCACTGCATGCTCCCACCTTGCTCACCTCTTTAACCTATCGCTCTCTACTGGCATCTTTCCCTCACCATTCAAACATGCTCTGGTGTCCCCTATTCTCAAAAAAGCCAACCTCGACCCTTCATCACTCACTAGCTACCGCCCCATCTCTCTTCTCCCTTTCGCCTGCAAACTACTTGAACGACTGGTCTACAGCTGTCTCACAAGCTACCTCTCTGACCACTCCATCCTTGATCCACTACAATCTGGCTTTCGCCCACTCCACTCCACCGAGACTGCCCTGGTGAAAGTCACCAGTGACCTGCTTTCGGCCAAATCCAAGGGCCACTTCTCTTTGCTCATCCTTCTGGACCTCTCTGCTACCTTTGACACCGTGGATCACCCTCTCCTCCTCCGCACACTCCAAAATGTTGGCCTCTCTAGCACCGTCCTTGACTGGTTTACCTCATACCTCACTAACCGCTCCTTCTCTGTGTCTGCCTCCGGAACCACCTCACACCCTTCCATCCTTCCTGTTGGTGTCCCTCAGGGTTCTGTCCTAGGCCCCCTTCTGTTCTCCCTCTACACCTCTTCCCTGGGTGCGCTCATTAACTCCTTTGGCCTTCAATACCACCTCTATGCTGATGACACACAACTCTACCTCTCCTCTCCTGATCTGTCCCCCTCTGTCCTCTCTCAGGTCTCCAGCTGCCTCTCTGCCATCTCCTCCTGGATGTCTGAGCGCTCTCTGAAGCTCAACATGGATAAAACTGAACTTATTATCTTTCCCCCAGCCAGAGCAACACCCCCTACAAACATCTCTATCACTGTTGACATTATCATCTCCCCCGTTCCCTAACTCCGCTGCCTGGGCGTCACTCTTGACTCCTCCCTCTCCTTTGCACCCTACATCCAAGCTCTGGCGCAATCTTGTCGATTCCAGCTACGCAACATTGCTCGCATTAGGCCATTTCTCTCCCAGAGTGCAACTAAACTTATCATCCACTCACTGGTCATCTCACGACTTGACTACTGCAATGTGCTCCTCACTGGCCTCACTTGCTCCCACATCGCTCCCCTCCAATCTGTCCTCAACTCTGCAGCTAGGCTCATCTTCCTCTCCCGCCGCACCACTTCTGCCACTCCCCTTCAACAAAATCTACACTGGCTCCCATTCCCCTACAGAATCCTCTTCAAACTCCTCACCCTCACATACAAGGCCATCTCTAATTCCACTGCTCCCTACATCTCCAACCTCCTCTCCCTTCATACTCCCTCCCACCCACTACGGTCGGCTGATGACCGTCGCCTCTCCTCTGCCTTGGTCACTGCTTCCCATGCACGAGTTCAGGATTTTGCCCGTGCTGCACCCCTTCAGTGGAATGTGCTCCCCCGCTCCATTAGACTCTCCCCGACCTTGCAAAGCTTCAAACAGGCATTGAAAACCCACCTATTCATCAAAGCGTACCCCTCCAATGCATAACCTAGTCCTTAGGCTGCTCCTCCATCCCCCTGCCCCATGCCTTGGACATCTCTGCTTTGCTCGCATACCACCATCAGGCTTCTACCTGCTTGCACCTCATGTCATCTGTCTGTTGCCCCTCCCCACTAGATTGTTAGCTCTTCAGAGCAGGGCCCTCTTTCCTCTTGTCTAAACCCTCTTCTTGACACATTTCACTCAGCGACCATCTTTACCTGCTTTCTCTCCTGCTGGTAAAGGCTCATCTCTATCTATGGCCGCCAGCCCCAAGTAGTACAATGATTACTCCTTCGCTACTTACATCTAAGCTGTATTATGTTTTGAGAATTGTGTTGCTCTTTGTTACCTGCACTCCATTTTTGTTATTTATTTACTGTTATGCTAAGTTTTGTCTCCCTGTACTGTCCTTTGTACGGCGCTGCGAAACACTTGTGGCGCCCTATAAATAAAATGTAATAATAATAATAATAATAATAATAATAATAATAATAATAATAATATGCCACACAGTGCCAGATATGCCCCACAGTGCCAGATGTGCCAGATATGCCCCACAGTGCCAGATATGCCCCACAGTGCCAGATGTGCCAGATATGCCCCACAGTGCCAGATGTGCCCCACAGTGGCTGATATGCCCCACAGTGGCTGATATGCCCCACAGTGCCAGATGTGCCAGATATGCCCCACAGTGCCAGATATGCCCCACAGTGCCAGATGTGCCCCACAGTGCCAGATGTGCCCCACAGTGCCAGATGTGCCCCACAGTGCCAGATGTGCCAGATATGCCCCACAGTGCTAGATACTTACCCTCCGTCGCTCTCGCGCTGTCTTCTGAAGGAGGGACACGGAGAGCGCAGCGCACGGCTCTCCTGTGTCCCTCCTGCGTCTCCGGCGGCAGCTGTGTGTGTTAAAGGAAGTGCCGGTTCGTGCACCTCCTTTAACACACACACACACGCCGCTGCCGCCGGAGATGCAGGAGGGACACAGGAGAGCCGCGCGCTACGCTCTCCGTGTCCCTCCTAACGCTTACTCGAGTATAAGCCGAGGTGGCTTTTTCAGCACAAAAAAAAGTGCTGAAAAAGTCGGCTTATACTAGAGTATATACGGTAGTCTTTTTTATAAAAGGGTATACTATGGCTATTACATAAATAATTACTGATATTGAGGTGTTTTTAATGGGTGGTATTCATGTGACCGCCGGTCAGCTGACCGACAGTCACATGACCTCCTCCACCAGCCCGACGGGTCACTGTCCCGATGGTCGGCATGCCGACCAACAGGGACTATTTCCACTCGTGGGTGTCCACGACACCCATAGAGTGGGAATAGAACCCGTGGCGACCGCAGGTCGCCACCGAGCCCGCAAGGGGCTTGCTGCACTCGCCCCTCCCCGCCGGGATCCCGGCATCGGTAAGCTGACCGGCGGTCAGGAGACCGCCGGTCAGCCGTACTACACCCGTTTTTAATCGTTGTTAAGTTGCAGTGATAAAATCTTTTAGTTAGTCCAGGTTATTGTGTAATGCCAACATTATGACCTGCTGTCCACATTTGTCCCTTCCACCAGGAACTACAGTATGTGCTAAATCCCTTGTATATGGGGACCTTTCTAGTTATGGATGTATTTACACCATAGCCAGAGCGTAGCAGGGTTAACATGAGGGAGTGTGCCACACATCTGGTCTCCCAAGTAACATCACAGTGATCAGTAGGGAACACAACAGTACATGATATTGTTTTGTATTTTAAATTCATATTTTGGGTAATTCTGTGGTAAACTTGGGAAAAGAGTATGAATAGAGCTGGCACAGGAATGATTGCAAGAGTAACAAATACCACAGCTGAAATTATCTTCATTTGGTACCAGGCAGGAGTGTATTACATGAGGAGAGGGCGTATGTTTATGCTCTGCCCGGGGCCCCTCCTCTGTAGCCAGCAGGAAGCAGATTGGCCACTAGGGTCACTATTAGACCCTAATGTGTTTCAGTCTAGTGCAAATATGCAGGTCTCTGGGAAAATAGTGCGGCAGCCATTTTACCTGTGAATTTTTCTGCTGCGCATGCTTGGAATGCAAAAAAAATGGCTGCCATGCCATTTTCCCAGTGATTTCTGCAGTACTGCTGCCGGGGGACTCAGGAAGGCTAAGTATTGAAGAAATTGGTGCAGGTTGTGCAGTGTGGGCCTCCCTGGACCCAGACACCACACACCCTGCACCCATTATAGATACGCCACTAGTAAAAAGGGTTAATAATATATATCACAAGTTGTGCATTGTTGTTTATAGGACTCTTCTCTGTGCATGGTTAAGTGAAACCTCAATAAAAAGATTTACCAACTATATATCACTAGTACTGCCAACTCATAGTTTATACAAATGGCTAGTATTTGTCCAACACACTTATTGATCACTGTGAGAATCTTTCTTTTCTGTTGAAGTCATTGTCCCATATGTAATAACCAGCAAGTTGCAGGAACCAGCTGGGTTAAAGTTATTAGTTAAATTTACTGTATGAGCTAAATTGCTGGAATCTCGCCTGTTCCAGTAACTAGCATGCCATCATGTATGGGCCTTAGCTTTTCAGAAATTTAATAAGTAGTGTCTGTAATGAGTTGCAAGTGAAAATTTACACAAATCATGTATCTGCCTATGATGCAATTTTAAAATGAACAAAATATGGCAATTGACTAGTTGGAGGATTTAAATGAAGAATGAATGTCGTCTTCATGCCAGATGGCATAATAGAAAAGCAAATATGGCGGCAGATTGTTGAAACTAGTTAGAACAAAATGCTGAATGGGAAAGTAACAGAAGCTGGAAAAAAGATGGAATTATGATAGAGGAACTTCATGAAAGTAAGGAATTGTGTGTCAGCCAACCCAACTTTGTTATATGATGAAGCATATTGGAACATAACACCAAATAAAAGAAAGACTGTGGTAGCAAGCATCCAATTGGCATATTAATACCAGCTGCATATTAATAACAGACCCACAGTCACCCACCCATTATGAACGACTTACAATCCACCAGTAGCAAATGAAATAGTGCGGCAGACAGTGCAAAGTAGGACAAATAATTTAAATGGAAACCATGTCTTATGTCATCTATGGTAAATCACATCTAGATGGAGGATATTGAGATTGAATAAAAGATGCAGACAAAACGCCACTTGCAGACGCTTTAGGCTACCAACTGTTGCATCAGCTGGTGCAGTGTGTTAGGGTATTACACACACATACACCATATCCTTTCTCCATAACTTTCTCTCTTCTCTTTTGTATGGCTCCATCTTTTGTCTTCCTTTTTCACTCTTGCTGTGCCCCAGTGCACAGCGGCGCTGAGGGGGGGAGCAGGTAATCTTTACCCGGGCCCGGTTCCTGCTGCCCCCCCCCCCCCACACTTCCCCGTGGCAGACAGTGGACAGGCAGGAATACAGCTTCTCTCCTATGAGCAGTGGAAAGGGGATCGCACCTACCCACCAAATCGGACACAGACGCTCCCCGCATGGCGGCCACACAGAATTTGTTTTTTTGTCTTATTTTGTAAGGAGGGGGCTTGACCACACCTCCCCCATTGGCCACACCCCTTCCATTACCGCGGCACAGCATAGCTGTCAGCGCCCATGCCTGTGTAAGTTGCTTCCTTCTAACAGCAGCGGTTACTGTGACAGACCATTTTTAGCATTTTTCATGTTTCAACATTACATGGAATAAGGCTAAAGTTAAATGTCGGAATTCACCATGGAATATTTAAGAGCAAATTCTGCTTGTGGAATATTCCTAAATTCTACAACAAACTACTGTAAGACAAAAGTTTTACCTATCTGGAAATAAAACCATGGGGACAGAACACAATGCATGTACTAAAGTCTGTTTCAGATCTGTTGATTCACTGATCAATAATTTCTTCAACTCCCCTGCGTACATGGATGCAAAAAAACAACAAAAATCAAAGAAACCAGCATTTAAAATCTTGCATGACCGTAGGGACAGTCCACACCTCAGAGTTCCTGTGCTGGTGCTCTATATCAGAGGTTCTCAAACTCGGTCCTCGGGGGCACACACAGTGCATGTTTTGCAGGTCTCCTCACAGAATCGCAAGTGAAATAATTAGCTCCACCTGTGGACCTTTTAAACTGTATCAGTGAGTAATTAATACACCTGTGCACCTGCTGGGTTACCTGCAAAACATGCACTGTGTGTGCCCCCGAGGACCGAGTTTGAGAACCTCTGCTCTATATAATCACAAACCTTTAATAGTTTGACTTCTGGTAAGCTGCAGCCCTCAGCAGAAGGAGTAGTGGGTGCATGCAGACTTCACAGCCCAGGTCGCAGGGCACTAGAGGCGGCACAGCCGATGCTGCACAGCACCTGCTTTGGCTTGCACGGAGCCTTCAATGGCACCCTGCAGCCAATGGAATCCTTTGGACATAGGCACACACCCTGCAGCCTCTAAAGCCGACCAAACCGTCCTAAGGAAGTTTTTTATTTTTTGCATGAACCCAACAGACGCTAGAGTGCAAAGATCAAAGAGGAGAAAAAAAGTAATTTCTGTTCCCTCTGCGGATCATGAAACATACGTCGCTCGTGATTGGGACAAATATACTAGCACTAACAGTAAGAGGATTCTTTTTACTATATTTTATGTTAAACTTTTACAGTACATAATTGGTGTTTACATAACAATCCGCTAGGGCAGGATGTAATGGTGTCCGAGATCGCTGGAGGTGCGGGAAGCCATACAATCTCTGACTTTTTTTTTTTTTTAAAGGGGCAATCACTTACAAGGCATGGTTTTGCCTTTTAAGTGATTGGCACTTTAAAAGAAAGTCTGAGATTGGCTTGCTTCCCGCTCCTCCAGCGATCTCGAACACAAGTGTGAGGATAGATAGATAGATAGATAGATGGATAGATAGATGGATAGATGATAAGCAGTACAGCACATTGGGACAGATTAGCTGCAGAAAAAAATGCTGTTAAATGTAACCTCTGAGGTTAACGCATACCTCCCAACTGTCCCGATTTTCGCGGGACAGACCCATTTTTTGGGGACTGTCCCACCCGCGGGCTGCAGTGTGAATAGATGCTGTGTGCATGCGCACAGCGTCTGTTCACTAGAGTCAGAGGAAGAGGGGGTATGCCAGCGGCTCACAGAGCGCTGGGCATGCCCCCTCAGTGATGAAAACAGGGGCGTGGCTTGCGATCGTAGGTCCTCCCTTGAAGCCATGCCCCCTTTTCTTAGGACACGCCCCTTTTTGGGAGCGACACGCATGTGTCCCTATTTCGGCATAGAAAAAGTTGGAAGGTATGTTAACGTGTGGGGTTTCCCATTAGCCCATATCTTCCTGTAAATCTATGAGTTAACACGTGTATACAGGAGGTTTGCTGTGTGGGAAATCTGCATAAAAATGTAATAGCTCTGGGCGTTAAAACTGGAGCTTTATGCACATGGTAAACACAGAGGCTAATTCAGAGGAGGGGTCCTATGTGCATTCTCCATCTGGAACCCTCCTCTCTGTCAGGCAGTGGCTGTGACTCTGAGCACTAGGTGGTGTGCAGATCTTCAGGAAAATGGTGTGATGGCAATTTTCCTGGCCATTTTCCCTACTAAGTATGCACAAATCACCAGAAAAATGGGCACCACACCATTTTCCTGGAGACCTATCCACTACCTAGTGCTCAGACTCACTATCGCTGCTTCAGGACTCTAGAGAAGTATTGTAAAATTGGAGGCAGTGTTTGCAGTGTGGGCCCCTCTGGACCCAGAGGCTCATGTGCACTGCACACACTGCATCCATTATAGATATGTCTCTGGGTTATTTGTATGTGCCCCATAGGCTAGTTAAAATTAAGTATAATTTGTCCAATTTTCTGTATGATTTTTTATTTACAGTTATGTATTTAGTGCACATATATTATTCAGCACTTCATAGAGAATAGCCATTTACATCCATCTCTGTCCAAGAGGAGTTCACAGTCAATATCCTCTATTACAGTGGTCTCCAACCTTAATTGGGGTGTGAGCTACTTTCGGAAAATAAAACCTCTGAAGGAGCTACCCCCTCCCCCCAATGCGCGTGCATTCCTGGGAAAGTGGGTGTGGCCTCACAACTACAAGTAATGCCCCCGCGTAGTGCCAGATACACAAATAATGTCCCTCAGCAGTGCCAGATACACAAATAATGCCCCTCAGCAGTGCCAGATATTCAATTAATGCCTCCCAGCAGTGCCAGATATTCAATTAATGCCTCCCAGCAGTGCCAGATATTCAATTAATGCCTCCCAGCAGTGCCAGATACACAAATAATGCCCCAGCCGTGCCAGATAAACAAATAATGCCTCCCCCCTCAGTGTACGATACAGTGCCCCACATAGTGCTAACCCTTGCTGGCTTCTTCTACTGCTGCCGGTGCTGTTCCTCCTGTATGAGGGATGGAAGGAGAGGAGAGTGCAGCGCGAGCCTGTCCTGTGAAGTCCGGAGAGTGGCTACGGTGAGGGTGACAGAGTCTCTGACGCCGGCGGGAATTTAAAATATGGTGCCAGTAAGTGAGCCAATCAAAACTCGCGGCTCAGCAGCCAATTTGTTGGAGCAAATATGGCCTTCACTATGAAGTTCACAACCAAAGAAAATTATATACCTGTTCACCCATACTACCAGAGAGTAACAAGGGGCGGTGATACTACGCAGGATGTAAGGTCAAGGGGCTGACACAGTTGCTAACCCAATCGAATCATGGAGGGGCACCCTTTTCTGCCATGCTGAAATCTGGCTGCACTGAAAACCGGGGTGCTGTATGCAGCCGGTAGCCATCTTCATGCTCCCAGTGCTCCCCCAGCACTTGCTATGTGACATCATGATGGCAAATGCACCAGGAGCCTGGCAGTGCCGAACCAGGTCAGAGAAGTGCCCTTTTATTACAATGCATACTGCCATCATTTTAGGTATAGTTTCTCAGTTGAGCTTCTGTTCAGAATCTGGGGCTCTATGAAATTTCAAGTTTCAAGTAGGACAAAATGCATAGAATACAAAACAAAACAAAATAACTTCAAAAATGCAACATACAAACTTTTCCGACATCACCTATAGCACTTTTACAAACTTTCAAAAGCTCATATATTAAAACTTCATCACACAAGCCTTGCACAGCTGAAGATATAAGATTTCTAAAGATATAAATTCAGGTCTCTCTTTTTTCTTTTCCCATTTCATTTCAAGACTGGTGTCCAGTTCAACAATTAGTGTCTGGCCGTGGAAAAAGAATATGGGTTTAATTTACCATTTACAATCTGAATTAGGCTCTGCTGCCAGAAGAAATGTTTCATCATCTGGCATCGCACTGACTCAGCTGCTTCATGGGAAATGTAGAAAGTGTCCGCCGCCAGAGTTAGACAGTACTGATGACAGAGGGTCCGGGAAGATAAATGATTATCAGTTATAGTGGTGTAGGGTGGGGGGCACTGCACACCTAGGTAGATAAATCATTAGTTGCACACATAGCTCCATAAAAGTCCATGGAGACAAATTATCTCTCAGCGAAGAAGGAGCATGACTGGTTTCCTTTTCAGTACATACTCAAACATATATGGGCTGATTCAGAGCTGGGAGAAAAGCAAAAAAAGCAAGCACTACAACTTTGCACCCTGGCAAAACCATGTTGCATTGCAGGTGGGGCAGATTTAAATATGCAGAGAGATTTATTCGCCCTACACACTGGATGACTGCAGCAATTTGGACGATGATCAATCTAGATATCATCCAAATTGACTTGCATTGCAAAACGATGGAAAACCAAAGATGAATGACCGTGGGGCCGCGTATCGTTCATTGTTGGTGCATACACACTGAGCGATATGATTGATTTCTCGTTCTATCGCCCTGCAACATCGCCCAGTGTGTAGGGCGCATTAGATTTGAGGTGTGTCCAATAAAGCGGTCAAGCATTAAGGGGAGATGTACTAAGCAGTGATAAAAGTGGAGAAGTAACCCATGGCAACCAATCAGCTGCACTGTGTATTTTTATAGTACGCAAATTATACATTTTAAGTCAATGCTGATTGGTTGCCATGGGCAACTTCTCCACTGGCTCACTTCTCCATTTTTATCATTGCTTAGTACATCTCCCCTGTAGTGGGATACAAGCAGACAGTAGTTACACCACATGCAAAACCATAAATGTATTTGCACATGTTGCATTGCAGCTTGCTTGGCCCAGGTGTAGTAAAAAAGGTTTGCTTTATTCCTAACTCTGCCCCATAGTATAAAAACATATTTATATATTTCAGATGCATTCATGTTTATAGATTTGAAATTATAGAGAAAGCACAAGATCATTTGTAGTGTGTACACAGATGATAGACAACATTAAGGAGCAAGGGCATGGTATACCACAGTGCTGCAAAATAGGAAAATGCCATTAACAAAGTTCATGTATGAAGGAAGGCACAGGACTGCAGTTTTTTCTCTGTAGCTATTCTCTACATTATTAAATATCAAAGCCGATATATGATGCATTTAGACTTAAAATTAGAGATGTGCAGTTCTGATCTCCAGAAATCAAAATCTACTCGAATTTTGTGGATTCGAACCGAAGCAAAACCCAGTCTGAATCCTCCAAGGAGATCAGTCCCAGTTCAAATCTTCCCACGGTTAGGAATTAGGATTTTAAATCTGAATTTTGGGTTTTGGATTGCAAAATGACATTATTTTAGCAGTTTTTATCATTTTTTTCCCCAATGATTATCAACTTTTTTTAAATCAATTATTTAATTGAACAAAAACCGAATCCTAGCAAAAACACTTGAGGGTGGTTTTGCCAAAACACGATGATGAATTAGAACCAAACCATGGGGTCCACGCACATCTCTACTTTGAAGATCTGGCATGCAGGCCCGGCGCTACCCGCTCAGCAAAGGGATGCAGAGCAGGTAGGCGCCGGGCAGGAGAGGCGCCTTCACTGCTCTACATCCCAGCTGAAGCGCCGTCCTGTCCCTCCCTGCTGCTACTGCTGCGCCTGCCCTGTCACACAGACAGGCAGCCGCAGCAGCGCCGGCAGCATGAAGCCTTCTCCTCTCTCCCCTGTGACAGGGAGAGGAGTGTCAATGATCGTTCGGCCGAAAAGGGGCAGAGCTACACGGACCAAGGGGGCGGAGGTACACAGGATCATGCTATTGAAGATCTGGCCAGCACAACTGTGGTAAGTGGATGTAAAAAGAGTGAGAATGTGTGTGTGTGTGTGTGTGTGTGTGTGTGTGTCTGGGTATGTGTGTGTATCTGGGTATGTGTGTGTATGTATGTGTGTGTTTGTATTTATGTATATACTGTATTTATGTATGTGTGTATCTGTATGCAGGGCCGTAATGTGTAATAAGGGGGATGCTGTCTGCCGTAATGTGTAAAAAAGGGACACTGTCTGCCGTAATGTGTAAAAAAGGGACACTGTCCGCCGTAATGTATAAAAAGGGGACGCTGTCTGCCGTAATGTATAAAAAGGGGGACGCTGTCTGCCGTAATGTGTAAAAAGGGGGACGCTGTCTGCCGTAATGTGTAAAAAGGGGACGCTGTCTGCCGTAGTGTGTAAAAAGGGGACGCTGTCTGCCGTAGTGTGTAAAAAGGGGACGCAGTCCGCCGTAATGTGTAAAAAGGGGACACTGTCTGCCGTAATGTGTAAAAAGGGGGACGCTGTCTGCCGTAATGTGTAAAAAGGGGGACGCTGTCTGCCGTAATGTGTAAAAAAGGGACGCTGTCTGCCGTAATGTGTAAAAAAGGGACACTGTCCGCCGTAATGTATAAAAAGGGGGACGCTGACTGCCGTAGTGTGTAAAAAGGGGACGCTGTCCGCCGTAATGTGTAAAAAGGGGACACTGTCTGCCGTAATGTGTAAAAAGGGAGACGCTGTCTGCCGTAATGTGTAAAAAGGGGACGCTGTCTGCCGTAGTGTGTAAAAAGGGGACGCTGTCCGCCGTAATGTGTAAAAAGGGGACACTGTCTGCCGTAATGTGTAAAAAGGGGATGCTGTCTGCCGTAATGTGTAAGAAGGGGACTTTGTCTGCCGTAATGTGTAAAAAGGGGGACGCTGTCTGCCGTAATGTGTAAAAAGGGGGACGCTGTCTGCCGTAATGTGTAAAAAGAGGACGCTGTTTGCTGTAATGTGTAAAAAGGGGGATGCTGTCTGCCTTAATGTGTAAAAAGGGGGGTGCTGTCTGCCGTAATGTGTAAAAAGGGAAATCTGTCCGCCGTAATGTGTAAAAGGGGCTCTACCTGGTGTAGTGGTGCTGCTGTGCGGCGTAGTTTGAATAATGGAGACTACTATAATATGAATTGGTATTATTTTGTGGCCACAACCCTTCCCCATGAAGCCACGGCCCTAATTTTTGGCACGCGCCTGCGGCGTGCAGTGCCCCCATTTTGCATACAGGGAGGCCGCCAATGCCCTCTCTTGCACACAACGCTAAAATGTCTAGTTACGGCACTGTCTGTGTGTAGGGCCGTAACTAGCGCTGCACAGGGTGTGTATGGGCAGAGAGTTCACATCCATAGGCTTACACGGATCTCCTGCAGCTCAGCGGCCCAAGAGGCCATGGTAACTCTCCGGCCCTGCATGTAAAGTATGGGAGGGCGCAAATTTATATTTTGCAGGAGGGCGCCGAACACCCTAGCACCGGCCCTGCTGGCATGTTGAAAACATAAAGCAGATCTCTGTTATCCAACTTACCAACCTGAGCATTTCTGATACATTTGCAAGTCTTCTTCTGTAGGTACTGTAACACATTCTTTGCACAGCATGTTTATGGAGGATGGGTTATTTCAGAATAAGTGTAGGAGAAGCTAAGAATATATATTAAAAATATCGCTGTAGAAGGTGATGCTTATATGTTTCCTGAAAATAACAACAATGGCCTATTGTACTGTAGTAAGATTTACACATTTATTGGATTACAATAGTTTAAAGAAATTCTACAAAAATGGATTGTCCATATCTTGAATATTGACACTGTGGTTAAGAGAGTTAGGGAAGTAAGCGATACCGGATGGTATAATAACAGGGCAGGATCTAGCTCTTAGTGGCATCCATTTAAGAAGTAAGCTGTATAGTACAGTATATTATATACACTACAATTTACCTGAAAACAAGGTGACTCTCCATGTATTACTTCTTTTGGAAACGATGTGTGTGCAGGTGTTGATGTTCCAGGATTATTTAGCCACACACCAGTGTATAACTCAGTGCAGGGGCAAATTTAGGGGTCAGGACCTCTAGGCATGTTATTGATTGCCCCTCATCACGTCACTGCCCTCCTTCATGTTGGGGCCAGTTCTGATGCCCCCAGACTGCCAAAGCAGCCACAACCCCATCCCCCACCACCTTACTGCCCATTATCATAATTACAAAGAAACAGAGAATCACTTGGCCATCAGCCTAGCAGGACTCATGCAGGGGAGCCTGCAGTGCTGCCCCCCAGCAAGTTGCCCCCCCTAGGCATGTGCCTCATGTGACTAGTGGGAAATCCACCACTCACCAGTGCTGTTGGTTTATTGATAGATAGCAGGAACAGCTGTACTCACTGTTATACACTGGTTCTCATTGAGTGGAGATTGAGTGTATGTATGTAGGCACTGGGTGAAGGAACACTGGGAAATGTTGTGGATTGCAGGTAATTGTAGGTCTCCCTGGAGGAAATTGGAAGACATGTGCGATGCTGTGATGCTCTAACACAGTCTCTGATGTAGTTTGAAAATGACTCTGCACATGGGGGGGTCATTCTGACCTGATCGCTCGCTGCAGTTTGTCGCAGCGATCGGATCGGAACTGCGCATGAGGCACCGGCGCATGGCAGCTTTCGTTACCTAGCGATTGCCTCTGAGACTCAGGTGGTCGCTAGGCGGGAGGGGGCTGAACGGCGGCGTTAAGCCATTTAGGAAGAGCGGTCCGGCCAACGCAGGCGTGGCCGGACCATTGGGGGTAGGCGGGCCGCGGCGGCGGCTGCGTGATGTCTCAGGAGCTGCGCTGGCCGGGAGTTACTCCTCAAATACAAAGGCATCGCCTCTGTGCGATGCTTTTGTATTTGTGCGGGGGGGCCAGCACTGACATGCTAGCCCTGTGCTGGGCATCCCCCCGCATGTCTGAGTTTACGATCGTAGCTGTGCTAAATTTAGCACAGCTACGATCAACTCGGAATGACCCACATGGTCAGTAGAGATCTTGGCTGCCCTCTTGGCACAGGGCATGAAGCCTCTCTGGAGAACAGGAAGATTGACATATACGCAGTAGCACACTCCTTTTTCAACCTCTTCCAGACAACATATTTTAGAAATTAAATACTACAAGACATGATAGTAGCGGTGTGATGATTCCCGGGGAAGGAACCCAGGACATATATTACATACAACTTCACATGTATGTTCATATGTCCTGGCCAGCTTCCCCCTGCAGCTTTCGGACGACGCTTCAGCCCAGGACCAGCCACAGCCGCCGCTGCTTGACAGCATGAATAAAGAAATACAGGTTTGGATTTTCAATGGGTACTTATAACAGAAATATGTAGTGCAGAAAAAGAAATAATCTAGTAATAATTTTTTTTTTTTTTTAGATTAGCACATAGCCTGATAGGCAGAGACATTTGGTTACTTTTGCAGTTTTTATGTGAAGTCGATTAGCGCTAATTGTAATCTGCAAAATAATGATTTTACACACTGCTACAAACATGAACTTACTATAAATGCATATATTTAAATGTAGTATTTTCCTGGGGAAAAATGAAACACACATAAAACAAATACCTGTAAACTTCAATAGCACACACTCCAGTTAAAGGTAACTAGGAAAATGTTCAATATATTAACTCATCCTTAATCCCTACAATCTAGAACTCCTGATTATGGACGAACTGTTCATGATCTATTACAACAACTCCAAGACATAGGGAATGCATTAGGGTTCTAATATCCTTGGAATGAATTCTAGGAACACAAATTTTCATTAGCATTTTCATGATATTTGCATTGATTACATTGGCTCTATTTGTCCAAGATCTGGAATAAAATGTAAATGTAAAAAATGTTATGAAGTGCTGTGATGGCTGGAAGATGACAATAACATGAGATGCTTCTGCTTATTCATTTATATTCTGATCGGATATGTGGAGCTCTTTACGGATAATGGGAAATATTCATCCATGTCATGTCTCCAGCAAAGAGGAGAGGTAGATCAAAGCTACATACAGTATTCATCAATTCTGTTAGCGCTCAGGATATAGTTCATAGCTGGAGATGGGTGAGCATGAAGCACTATAGTGCCTACTTGAGAAACATTCCCATGAAGTTAATGGGGTCAAACAGGTCCCCTCTATTGCCATTAATACATGTCAGTAGCCCATGTTCTTGCACTGTGATGTCCTAAATTGTTGCCATTATCAGAGCTTTGATATGTTTGGTATTATAAAATGACAACTAAATGCTACAAGCCTTCAACATCAATGACAGAAATTGGTCATTACACAGCTAAAAACAATTATGTAATCATTCATAAACCAAGATCAATGGATGCAAGTTTTACATATTTATTTGGCTGCCTTACAATATAATACCAAGACAAATCGCACAAAGATCTTAAAATAAAATGTAAAACAAATACATTCCTGATTTTCAAAGGACCAATACAGCTATAAAGAATAAATGAAAGATAAATCTCAATGTTGCACTAATCTGAATAAGCTAAAACTCTGAAATCAGTGAATGACACCATGTCCATAACATCCTAATATAACATTTGATATATACTATTCTAGTTTAATTTAGCCTTCATTCGCTCTAGTAGACTTTAGAATTTACGGAGTTTAAAACATACAGGGCGGGATGTACTAAGGGTAGAAATGCCACCTGTGGGTAATGCCATCATTAGATAGTGTTACACAACAAAAGCCTATGGGCTTCTTTCCATATTATACCTGAGAGGGATCTGTGCCAGCACCCCCCACTCTCTGCATGCGAAGGACTCACTGGTCCTAAACCTGGAAGACCCTCTATTGCAAAAGACAGCTCTTATCAGCATTTCTAGGTAAGTACCAGCATTAATAAACGTACCGGTACACCTTTGTAAAAAGATATGACCCGTGAAATGGAAATCAGCTGAATAAAACTCTGTGTTTCCAATCCCCCCCCCCCCATTTAACTTTTCTCCAATCCACCATTATATGCCCATACATATATATTTTTGAATGATTTGCAGATTATTATTTTTTCCATCAAAGATCAGATCTGCGAACCATGAAAGTGACAATTTTTCTAGTTTTACTAGTAAAATACCAGTGATGGTCTGGAAATTCAGCTGATCATCACCATACACTAGCAAACTTTAGCCTTGATTGGTCGGCTAAATCCAACATGTTGGAAAACCTGATTTACTGATTCCGATCACTCTTTAGTCGGAATCGGCAATTGGTGAACCCCATACATTTCCATTTTTTTTAACCAGTATTTGACTGCTGATGTATGTGCCCCATTACTTGGATTACTCCTGATATTTGAGATCTGACTTTGACTTGAAACCTTTCTGTTAAACTTAAAATGCATTGTTGCCACCATCTGACATAAAGATAGTGAATAACTGTTTTTACTCTGCAATGGCTGTAAAAAATAAAAGGAGTTATTGCACTAAGTTTTATTACCCAGCTAAATAATTTTAAAATAACCTTTTTTGATTGGAGATCATCAATAAACTAGCCCCACTTTTTTTCACACTCCACATACATTGGGGTAAATTGACTAAGATGGGAGTTTTGTTTAAGATGGGATGTTGCCCATAGCAACCAATCAGATTTTACTTCTCATTTATCTAGCACCTTATAGAAGATAATACCTGTAATCTGGTTGCTATGGGGAACATCCCATCTTAAAAAGAACTCCCAACTTAGTCAATTTACCCCATTGATGGCGGTTGGAGAAAAAGTAATGGATGGGACCTACCTAAAATTTCCTTTTGGCTTATGACTAGCACACAGACTAAATAGTAGGACAATTTTTTGTCAGTTTGAAAATATCATCCAAAGTGCTATAAGATCTGTAAATGTGCGGTAAATGTTACTTTCTTCTTTGCTACATTATACTAAATCTATGAAATATCAGTTCATAGGGTTATATGTTACAAATACATCAAACCATACACATGGCCATTTTAATCAATTTCAGTAGATAGAAAAACCTGGGAAATATAAAGGTTTGGCTTACTGTATCTTACAACAATCAAACTGGACCGCAGAATGGTCAAAGGTCTCCCTGTGCCAGCTTCCCTGCATTTCCCAATTGGTAGGTACAACCGGTCATACAAATCACACACTTACAAGAAGCTCAATCATGATTTTCAATCTCATTCTTTTTTCTTCTGCAGGGAGAAGTACAGGTAAATGAATGATTTATATTATATAGTATCCAGAGACAGACCTGATCTTCTACTAGATGGTTAAAAATAGCACAGTTTATCTTCATGATTTGCTTTTAATTTCCGTAGCTTCCTGGGCACTGTCTATGCTCCACGGAATTAAATACAGTGAAAAGTTTCAATTGTAAGCAATCTGCATGCTTCAAAGAAGTGCATAATTACAATTTCTAATTATATATTTTTCTGTGCTATAAGAGACAGGGGATCTCTAAGTCAGCAGTGATCCATTATCTATTAATGTACACATTTCCCTATAAACAAATAAGAATTTTACTGTATTTGTGATAGTAGTTGCTAAATTCCCTGCCAAAAATGGCAATTATTCATGAAGTGGGATCACTGAATATAAGGTATGTGCATCAGCATTACAGCTTCTAACAATGATTGTAGTGTATAGAGTAGTAAAGTATTTTATTTAAGTTGTGCATTATTAAACAATGATGTACTATCTAAACATTTATTTTTATGTAGCTTGCTGTATACTGTAAATGTGCATTTGTACTTGGAGTACTGTATGTACTAATATACTGTATGTACCACCATTATGTACACACGTACGTGTGTGTTATATATATATATATATATACATACACACACACACACACACACACACACACACACACACACACACTTATCTCACATAAACACACAGAATAATGACTACCCCTTTTCCACTAGCTCAAAAAACACGGGTAAATGCACGGGGGCGCGCATTTACCCGTGTTTTCTGCAAGTGGAAAAGGGTAAACCCGGATCAAGTGACCCGTGAATCCTACCCGGCTATTTACCTGGGTAGGACACGGGAATGATCCGGGTGGGGATGTAGTGTAAACGGGAGCCGTGTCGATGCGACACGGCTCCCGTTTACACTGTATGGAAGGGCGGCGCTGGGAGATCATGTGATCTCCCTGCGCCGCCCCTGCCGCGTCACTAGAAGCGTCACCAACCCGGCATATGCCGGGTTGTGACTGCTGATGGGAAAGGGGCCGAGCACGGGTCGCAGCAGGGGGCAGCTCCCGTGTCAGGCTCCCGGCTGCGACCCGTGCTCGTAAGTGGAAAAGGGGTATGAATTGCAATAGTTTTGTACATGTAATATAATGGATTACAATTTATAGGACAGTATTGCACTTGCAGAAGGTAGTTATAGTATATGGAAAGTATATATAAATAAGCCAATATATCACTGTAGCTTACAATACTATATTCATTAAATAATAAATATAGTAGTGTAAGCTAAAAGAGCTCTGATTGGTTAATGGCACTCCAGAATACCTACATTTACAATTACTCTGCTTGAAAAATCTGTTAGCAATCTCATGCAAGCAACCAATTACAAATTACTGAGCTGGGACATTGCTTCATCTCTTTTTATCTCCCTAAATATAGACCATTCAGTGCACCAGTAATTACCGTTTTACCTATGGCAATGAAAGGCCTTTTCATTGGTTAACCAACATTATATATCAAACCAGTTGATCATCCAGCGATGAAATGATACAGAATATTATGGAAACAATTTAATAACTGAAAGAAACGCATGTACAGTACCAGTCAATTGAATGCATTCCTGTGGTGGTGATAATATTTATTTTTTAATAACAGTTATCTATATAGCACATGTTCCATAGTGCTTTGCCTTACAATATTCAGTCATTCACAGCTGCCACAGCTGAGTTTACAATCTATAATCCCTATTATACAAGCATATGTACACACTTGTGGTGGCATCAGGTCCCTCCTCCTCCACGACACCATCTTCCCAGTGATTATGGGAATATGATGCATGCGCACAAAAAAACTAAAGGCTCTGGCACAGTGCCGGAATGTTTGCCTTTACTGCGCAGCGCCATATTTGTGAAGATGTAACTGGGAAGATGTTGTTAAGGAGGATGAGGAACCTGCTTGCAAGCAAAAGGCAGCATACTATTAGTGCAGGGTTTGCAATGCTCCCCCACCCCCCCTGACAATACCGTACATACTGCACTCATTTTATATACGGCTATACAGGTCTATGTATAAATGAAACATAACATAAACTGCCAAAGGGGGGAAAAAAATTGATGGTCGTTTATACTTTGAGAAAGAATTTGAATAGTTTGTTAAGGTATAATTTGTCCTTTTCAAGCTAGATGTCATGTGATGAATAAATCTACATCTTATTGGTGAGTGCAACCTGGTGCGAAGACCAATGAACCACATCTGACTTGTTGCAATGGAATACAATATATTTTTTTTACTGCTACAGTACATACAACCTGACTGATAAAAATGTCCCCAATACTCAGGTGAAATAATTGTCCTTCTGCCTCAGATTGAAGCAGAGTGAGGTTGCAGCTAATACGGTACCATTGCTGGGGATGGAAATATCCAACACAGTATAGGGAAAATGGATGTACTCTTTGTCATGCTTCATAGGAGAAGTGACAAGGAATCCATGGGCTATAAATAGATTAAATGCTTTGGAATTGGTTTTGGGTGAATGAAAGTAATTTTCTGCACTAGCTATAAAATACACTAACAGTCTTCTAAGGTTGTAGGGGAAGTTGGGTTACTGCTACCTAATTATGGGAGAGGAAGCAGAGAACCCTTCTAGTCCCAGTGAGCATTCTGTAATGTGCTTTCAAAGTATTGCAGTCAATCATACCTCCAGTGACTTCCCAGTTGGCTTACAGCAAGGTTTCAAATGAGTGAAAGTGTATCTGAAGGACAGTCTCTAAATAGATTTAAATTCTGGCTATTTTTGATCGAGTGAACAATGGAAATCAGATTTATATGTTAATTTTTCTATAAATTCAATTTTCCATTTGAAATCACAAAAAAGACAGAAAAAATATATTAGAATTGACCCCCATCTTTAACAATTCATAAAACTCAGGTGCTGCACACCATTATAAATGGTCGGAATGTCTCCCCCTGCTCACAGGCCTTGGGAATAAATTGAGAAAAAATTGCAGTTCAATATTCAGCTTATTGAATAAAATGTTAAAACATGATTAAATGAGTATTAATAGAATTCAATCCTTCAAAAATGCTTCTCTTTTTTCATCATTCCATTTGACAGTAACCACAAGCCTACCCTACAGGAGAAAAAGATACAGCATAAACCCAAGAAAAATAAACAGCACAGAAAATATTTATATATATATATATATATATATATATATATACACATACACAACCATATACTGCCGGCACTCCACTAATGAAAACAGCTTGCTCCGGTGCCACATCAGGTAAAATGCAAATCCCAGTAAAGAAGGCACTCTGGAGTCATCAATAATGGCAAAAGTAGCAAAAAGTGTATTGAAGGTTCAATGACCTGAACCTTCAATACACTTTTTGCTACTTTTGACTCCAGAGTGCCTTCTTTACTGGGATTTATATATTTACATACACACACACACACACACACACACACACACACACACACACACACACACACACACACTCCAATAATATGGAGGTGCACTCATCCAATAAGACGGTTTTCAACAGCTTCAATTTCACAATAACTTTATTTCAGTAGAAGTCAGGCTTATTGTTGTCGACGTTTCGATCCACTGTTAGGGATCTTTATCAAGACAAGCTTCCGTATGCAAAAGATCATTTCAAAACATCAAATACTGATCATGTACCAAGATAATACAGTATGTCGTATTCAGACAATATGGTGGCCGTGTAGTATCAATTCATGGTGCATATGACAAATTAGAGCGTGATAAATCCGCTTTCAGCAAACAAGGGTCAACCAGACACATGGACACCAAACATCACGTTTGATGTCACATCGGGGTCACAATACTGCTACAGCCACACAATACTGCTACACACAGACACATATATATATATATATATATATATATATATATATATATTAGAATTTTTATTTCTTCATATTATTACAAAGAGATAAACCAAGGCTGTGGGATAACCAATTACCCGTGCTACATTACCATAGATAATGATATCACCCAAGACCCTGATAAGCTGGTGCAAGCTGCGGCTTTTCGGGGTTCTACTGTTGCTGCACTGGGTGCCGGCTCCTGACAGCTCCTGATGCAGTGCTGCAACTCTGGCTCCCCCATTCACATGGCCACTCCCCCGTCATGTGACCATCCCGTGGGCAGGGGAAGTGGGTCACGGTGTTGCACTGGCCTCCCCGTCAGGGCTCACAGCGCTGCCCTCACTGCAGTCCTAGCCTGTTGCTGCTGTGGTGTGCATGGAACACTGCAGATAGCCGCAGCTTATCTGGGATTTTGTTTCACCAGAAACGAAATCCCCAGAAACAGCCCCATTTTCAAGCAAAAACGGGGCTGTTTCTCACGAAAACACACAGGTTTCACTGAACCTGTGTGTTTTCATGAGGAAAGCTGTTTTTTTTACGGGCAATCCTTTTTGGATAGCCTGTAAAAAAAAATATTGGTGATACATTGGAAAAAAATGCCAAAAAAGTATGTTTTTTGCACCTGATGTTTTATCTCCTGTAATAGGATACTACCCTATGTCTTCCTGATCATGACTTTGCAGAACTATATTGTATTAATAGATGAGCAAAGTTGTAGAAAAAAAAATCTATGCAGACTGGTTTTTGCTGCAGAACGGGTCATTTCACAGATGTTCAATGTTACAGCGAAACAATCTTCAAGTTTAGTGTTTGCTTTGCCATTTCGCACTGTGGGCCTCATTCAATCCCGACAGTTTTGAAGCACCTGTTGCAAAGTACTGATGTTCTGTGAATGTGCAGGATCAATACTGCATATGTGCAGTACAGGTCCTGCACAGTCAGAAGCCAAACGGAGAAGGGTCTCCGTTTCCCAAAATGGAGGCACGTTGCTTCCGTTTTGTGGTAGTGCCGAGGCCAAGGTCTTCCGATTAAGTTTTCCTGGCCTCCATGTAGGAGCTGCGGCAGCTGGCTTGGGTGACCCCATAGGTCACTCACCCGGCTGATGGTGTCGCAGGGGATCTGATGCTGCATCACCATACGCAGCACTGGATCACAATGCCAGACACCTCCTGCTGTATTACCATATCTGTGTATTGCTGCTGCTTCAGCAGTGCTCTCTCTAACCAGATCTGAATAAATCTGTATTTGTTTGTACATTTGAATATCACAAGATTTTTATAGCATATATACAGATCTGGGAGGGTTATAGTCAGTTTATTCTGCATGTAGTGTACAGTACTGTATAGCAAAGTAATGAAAATTGGATACATCAGCAATCTAACAATAAACCATGTGTACTAAAGCAATTAGTGACCCAAAGTGAAAACCCCATAAACAGACAGATTCATTGATTTGTAGATGTAGTCTTTTCTATAAATGCTGTGACACAGGTACACACAAAGAAACATACAGGTCATTTTTACCGAAGACACAAAATTGTAGCAAACATAAGAATAGTGGGTGAACGTTATAATGTAAAGCTGCTGAAGGTATTATAGTATATATAGAGGAATCGCTGCCACTGCATGTTATAGACTTCAGTTACAATTTCACAACTTGTGAATCCAAGTCATGTCCATGCTGTACCACCAAGCTTTTCCAATCACCAAAGAAGAAAATTAAAGATATACTGCACTTTGTCCTGAGATGTGTGCCAATAAGGACAAATCAGTGACGGGTGCTGGTACAGAGGGGCAGAGGCAAACTAGGCAATTGCTTAGGGCATCTGGTATGCCTAGGGGCACAAGCAGCTATTGCTGATTAAAATGATATGCGGCATGCCTATATTCTGTGTGTAACTACGCTGTATCTGCATACGAAATGCTACATTACAGTGTATTCCTGGAAATCACTGGACCGTAGCATTTCATATGCAGATACAGCTACAGTCGCACACAGAATATAGGCATGTCACATATCATTTTAATCAGCATAGTAATGCAAATAATACGCATTATTGTCAAAAAAAGGTGCCCGACGTTAGCAGAGCTGCCAGCTGACTCAGGCATCTTCTGCTGCTTGGCCTATCAAGGCAAGATGTATGAGGACACATCTGTATCCAAACAGAGGCAGAGGTCACAGTGTTAGCGGCCATGTGAGTGCTGCGTGTGAGTGGCTTGGTTGTGCAGTAGTGTGTGACATATATGTAAGGGGCATTATGTGTGTCATGAGTATAAATGCATTAATAATGTACGGCATATGTGAAAGGGACATTATGTGTGTCATTATGTGTATAAGGGCATTAATAATGTGCGGCATATGTGTAAGGGACATTATGTGAATACGGGCATTAATAAAGGTTGGCATAATGTGTAAGGCGCATTATGTTTTTAAGGAAATTAATGTTTGCCATATGTGTAAGGAGCACTACTGTGTGATATTGTGTATAATGCATACTAATGTGTGGCATTATGTGTATAAGGTGCTCTACTGTATGGCGTAATGTATAGAAAAGGCACTACTGTGTGGTCTAATGTAATTAAAGAGCAATATGGTGTGGTGTAATGTGAATAAGGGGCACTACTGTGCGGAGTAACATATATAAGGTAAAGTGGTACTACTGTATGATGTAATGTTAATAAGGGGAACTACTGTCAGGAGTAACATATATAAGGTAAAGTGGTCCTACTGTGTGATGTAACATGAATAAGAGAAACTGTTGCATGATATAATGTGAATAAAGTTGCACTACTGTGTGGCGTAATTTGAATTGGGGATACTGTTGTGTAGCCATGCCCCTTCCCAGCAAGAACATGCCCCTTTTTGAGTTGCGCCGAATGTGCGCACTGTTCCTATTTATAATATAGGGGGTCAGAGCACCAAAATGAGGACTGCTATAGGTGAGGGGTGATGGTGCTGGGAAAGGGGTGCAGGGTCAGAGGCGCAGCTAGCGGTGGTGTCGTGGACACCAGCCAAAATCTTGCCTAGGGCATCATATTGGTTAGGGCCAGCTCTGCAAAGGGCTATTTAATAATAAACATAGGAGGAGATGTACTAAGCAGTGATAAAAGTGGAGAAGTGAGCCAGTGAAGAGGTTTCCCATGGCAATCAATCAGCTGCTCTGTATACTTTTATAGTATGCACATTTTAAATGATTGGTTGCCATAGGTAACTTCTCCACTTTTAGAACTGCTTAGTACATCTCCCCCATAATCTAAAAATAAAATAAAAAATACAGTAGATAAATATTTATTTTCCAGTGGCAGTTCAATTCAAATAAGGGAGCCACACCAACTGCCACCCCAAACACTGCCAAACATTGATTGCTAGGACTCACTGGCAGTTGGTGTGGCTCCCCTATTTGAATTCTAGACTGTGCTGCAATTGCCCCTGGAAAACAGACATTAATCTCTTATTTTGATTTTTTTTTTTTTTAGATAATTATGTTTATTAAATATCCCCCAGAGTGTCTAATCCCAGTGTTGGTCAAGAAGTGGAAGAGTTTTGAATTTGGAGCCGGCCGCAACCCAATCGCGGATTGTGGATCGACAGCCAATCAGGAGCAGCTACGATTGGGAGCATGGCATCTGTTCAGTCTGGGTAAAGCCTAGTGGCATAGAGTCCTGTTCTTGCCCAGGGGAATACTGTTCAAGTTTATCCATGTTATAAGATGTTCCCTGCTGCTTTCTTTAAAGTGCTTGATTGAGTCTGAGCTCAGAGAGAGAGAAGCTCTTCAACCCAGTGAAAGAAAGGAGCTGGACATATTTTCGAGAATCATGGCGCATGATTGTTGTTCTCTCTGAGAGACATCCTGTAGGTATAAAGTTTGAGTTGACTCCACTGAGGAGTTCCATGTGTGGCACCAGTGTTGGACTAGGGCATGAAGGGCCCACCCGGGGAAGGCAGTGTTAGGGGTCATTGCTTAAGGGGTGTGGCACCATGAAGGCTTGGCCAACCATTATAGAGGACATAGCCTGCAGACAACATGGACACTAAAGTGCATGGTGTGTTCATCCATGTTTCGACTCTACTAAGTAATTGACCCTGTAATAGAGTAACAAAATGTGATTACAGTATACTGTCTGAAACAGAAGAGGAGGTGGCGGGGCCCTCAGACAGTGGGTCCCAATGATGATTTCCCCTGTACCTCACTGGGCCAGTCTATTCCTGTGTGGCACAGTCAGAAAATTAGATAACTGGTTCTGTAGTATGCGTTGTACGATAATGATAGTCACACACGGTCCACATCAGGGAGAATGCCAGCTTTTGTGATTAATTATATGATAAACTAGAATTAATGAAGCCGAGAACAGTGCTGGAGAGTGGACTGGAGGATGCACTTAAGTTTAATTAAAGAGAGATGATCTAGTGCCCATTACTTTAACACTGGGAGCCGAGATATTTTAGGAGGCGAGGAGGCAAATGTACAGCAATCTCTCTCAGCATGCAGCAGACCCCACCAGACCAGTGCCAGCGGTAGGCGCATCCTGGTGATGTCCCTTCTTCTTTTATATTTGCTCTGGCAATGTAGGCACCTTTACTGTAAGATTTTTGTAAAGAAGGCACATGTGCAAAGGACAGAAAGAGACTCTGGCACAGCAGCAGGTAACATGGTGATTGTACAATACTTACACCACCCCACCAGTTCTGGAAGTGTATCCATGCATATAAACTGTACATCAGACCCCAAAACCACTGTGGGAATTTGTATAACACTATTACTCTTCTAGTTTTATAATAAATCATTTTCTATTAAAAGAACTATTTGAAAATACAATTTGTTAATACCTAAATAATGTTGATGCCCTACTGAACTTCGCTGGCAAATGTAAAAGCCGTTTTAATCTTATGAAGTAACTAATTGGGTTTTTTGGCACGGATACAGGAAGATCACCTTAAAAAGCAATTGTCCATTAGAGTCCTTTTTACTTTCATTTAATCAAAGTGAGAGATGGCTGTTTATCTAAGCTGCAAGAATCAATACAAAAACATGGCATGCTCATTTCATGTCAAGGAAGACAAAGCTACAGGGGGATTTCTAGGTTTTCTTTTTCCATTTGAAAGCATTAATGTGACTTACACAAGGTGGTGAAGCCCCAGTCAGATAGAAACGTCATTATAGTTTTCATTGTATAAATGACTGCTGACAATGCACTGTTCATACCTAACATTGTTATTCTGAGGACAGGGCCAGTTTGAACAAAACTGATGCCAGTCCATCCGTCAACAATTTGGCATCAGTTCTTTAATATTCCATTAAGCTCTCGGCTCATTCTGCTTTTCAATGTGAATTCAAATATAATAAACACTGGGGCAGACAAAAGTATATTGGCATTTTCTTCCTCTCCTGTTTTCTGAATGTATCAATCTCCACACTCCTTTGGTTTCGCTCTTATGAACACAGACATATGTCCTGTCTCTGACACATGCATTATCTCCCAATCACACTGTGCTTTGTTATCTGGACACATGTAGGCTCTGCCCCTCGTCATGAGCCATCATCTAGAGATGTGGCATGCCTGCCTAAGGCGTCTCCCTGTAATGTGAATGTCATACAACATTTTCAAGTTCAAATCCTCCATTTGACTTTTTGAAGCTGAAAGAACAAATGCTGATGCGGCAGTTGTGACCTTGAGCGTCTTTGTGACAAATTCCTACTTGCATTATTAGATGACTTTATTCACATACATTTTGCAAAGGTTACAAGGTAGTTATGCAATATACACATGCACAGAATCATAGGATGATCCTTGAGAACCCAGACAATAGAGTTTGTACAATGTTAGTTTTCAAAATGACCTTTCACTGTGATTAAAAATAATTTGAATGTCTTTCTAAATAGTAGCTATTACTAAAGACATTGCTATCACTAAACAGACAGAAAAAAAGATTTCATGGTCATCTTATTGCCTGGCATGGGTGGTATTCATGTGACCGGCGGTCAGGAGACAGACGGTCACATGACCTCCCCCAACATCCTGCCCCCTCACTATCCTGACGGTCAGCATGCCGACCAACAGGGACTATTCCCACTCCTGGGTGTCCACGACACCCATAGAGTGGGAATAGAGCCCGTGGTGACCGCAGCTCAGGAGACCATCGGTCAGCCATACCACACCCGCCTGGCATAAACAGTAGAGCTGTGGAATGTTTGCATGGAACACTTTGCATTTGAAAGAAGCATGGCAGGGATAAACCTACCTGAGGCCAATAAGGTTAGGAGAAAGCTCACAGCTGCACAGAGATGACCATGCCAATCTTGTGGGAGTAAGGCTATTCACACTATTCATGTACAACTCAAATGATAGGCAAAATAGACATTATAGCATACTATACATAAAACCCCCCAAAATATATTCACCACCAGGTAAGTATTGCATGCACATACAAATTATACTGTAGGAAATTTTTCATGTAATTATATGGCTCAGTGGTTGCCATACTGATTGCCGTATAACCCTGGGGTGTGTTTAGATACCTGCAGGGGTGCCATGGGTTGATGGTCCAGGACCAAATAAAATTACGGTCAATGTGGTAGGCAATACCAGTGATAGTGACTGACCAGCATAAAATGTGTGGACAAGCAGAAGCATTACCCTCTCTACCATTACATAACTGAATCTAAGGATGGATGAATGATAAGTAAAATATACTTAATTTAATATTATTATCCGAATTTCTCGATAAGAAACTTTTGGCCTTGGTGTGTCACAAAAAGAAAAAGAAAAAAAAAGCTGATCCTATAGGATGCCGTGATTCAAGAAAGTTTTGGAACCACTGATACGGCTGGTTTCCCTCTGATTCACATGTACTGTAGTGAACGTCTGTGGGATACCATAACAAATAAATATAAATATATAAGAAGGAACACTTACCAAGAAGGATCCCTAAATCATGCTTTACTGTTTTTGACACACCCTAAGAGGATCGTTGAAAAATGGTGTCTCACTTACACACACGATACTAGTAATGAACTATACCAGCGTGATCTGTGGAATGCTTCATAAATGTAGCCTAATTGATATCACAATGTATCAAAAGGAAAGATAATGTATCATACGGTTCTAGGACCTCAGAATGTAAAAGACTGGGGTAAATGTATGATCTGTCAATATGGGGGAGAAGTGGTATCAGCATATGTTATGTGCACCGATACCGCTTCTCGCCCATGTATTACAGTGACGGCAAAATGACGGGCACAATACACCCATGTCCATATCGGCGCTGCTATCTATAAGATAGTACGCCGATGTGGCAGGCAATGTATGAATGGTCACGGACCGTTCCAATACCTGCAACTATCGATTTCGACAGGTGAAGATGTTGTTGTCTATACACCACAGCCAGGGACAGCGCTGTACCTAGCTGTGGTGGGTGCCGGCTCCGAGCTGCATGTGAGATCTTGTGACACTTGTGGGATCTCACGTGTATCCATTGAGCCAGCCAGGGGGGCATGAACAGCGCATAAGCACTAGGCTGACACGCTGCAGCCACTAAATGTGGTCACTCCCCCTCTCCAGCAGCCGAGATAAAGCCGGAAGAGTGATACCGGCACGGTGTGTGCCGGTATCATAGATAAACTCCTGTGTCATAGCGAGAAAGCCTATAGAACATCTCTGACAGTGTCGGACATCTACCAATCACTCTGTTTATTTGGGATAAGTCATACAGGTGTACTGTATACAGACAAAAAGAAAGGGTTTCATATCAAAGCAACAGATCAAATCACCTACTGCAGATATCAGGGGGTATATTTACAAAATTATGAAAATTGATCTACACTGCTCAAAAAAATAAAGGGAACACTAAAATAACACATCCTAGATCTGAATGAATGAAATATTCTTATTAAATACTTTGTTCTTTACATAGTTGAATGTGCTGACAACAAAATCACACAAAAAATTATCAATGGAAATCAAATTTATTAACCCATGGAGGTCTGGATTTGGAGTAACCCTCAAAATTAAAGTGGAAAAACACACTACAGGCTGATCCAACTTTGATGTAATGTCCTTAAAACAACTCAAAATGAGGCTCAGTAGTGTGTGTGGCCTCCACGTGCCTGTATGACCTCCCTACAACCCATACAAGTGGCTCAGGTAGTGCAGCTCATCCAGGATGGCACATCAATGTGAGCTGTGGCAAGAAGGTTTGCTGTGTCTGTCAGCGTAGTGTCCAGAGCATGGAGGCGCTACCAGGAGACAGGCCAGTACATCAGGAGACGTGGAGGAGGCTGTAGGAGGGCAACAACCCAGCAGCAGGACCGCTACCTCCGCCTTTGTGCAAGGAGGAACAGGAGGAGCACTGCCAGAGCCCTGCAAAATGACCTCCAGCAAGCCACAAATGTGCATGTGTCTACTCAAACGATCAGAAACAGACTCCATGAGGGTGGTATGAGGGCCTGACGCCCACAGGTGGGGGTTGTTCTTACAGCCCAACACCATGCAGGACGTTTGGCATTTGCCAGAGAACACCAAGATTGGCAAATTCACCACTGGCGCCCTGTGCTCTTCACAGATGAAAGCAGGTTCTCACTGAGCACATGTGACAGACGTGACAGAGTCTGGAGACGCCAAGGAGAACGTTCT
Source organism: Pseudophryne corroboree (assembly GCF_028390025.1). NCBI lineage: Eukaryota > Metazoa > Chordata > Amphibia > Anura > Myobatrachidae > Pseudophryne > Pseudophryne corroboree. The sequence goes on from NC_086445.1 coordinate 719,471,729, forward strand.
GCTGCCTGCAACATCCTCCAGCATGACCGGTTTGGCAGTGGGTCAGTAATGGTGTGGGGTGGCATTTCTTTGGGGGGCCGCACAGCCCTTCATGTGCTCGCCAGAGGTAGCCTGACTGCCATTAGGTACCGAGATGAGATCCTCAGACCCCTTGTGAGACCATATGCTGGTGCGGTTGGCCTTGGGTTCCTCCTAATGCAAGACAATGCTAGACCTCATGTGGCTGGGGTGTGTCAGCAGTTCCTGCAAGACGAAGGTATTGATGCTATGGACTGGCCCGCCTGTTCCCCAGACCTGAATCCAATTATGCACATCTGGGACATCATGTCTCGCTCCATCCACCAATGCCACGTTGCACCACAGACTGTCCAGGAGTTGGCGTATGCTTTAGTCCAGGTCTGGGAGGAGATCCCTCAGGAGACCATCCGCCACCTCATCAGGAGCATGTCCAGGCGTTGTAGGGAGGTCATACAGGCACGTGGAGGCCACACACGCTACTGAGCCTCATTTTGACTTGTTTTAAGGACATTACATCAAAGTTGGATCAGCCTGTAGTGTGTTTTTCCACTTTAATTTTGAGGGTGAATCCAAATCCAGACCTCCATGAGTTAATAAATTTGATTTCCATTGATAATTTTTGTGTGATTTTGTTGTCAGCACATTCAACTATGTAAAGAACAAAGTATTTAATAAGAATATTTCATTCATTCAGATCTAGGATGTGTTATTTGAGTGTTCCCTTTATTTTTTTGAGCAGTGTAGATTGATGCTGTGTTTCCAGGGCTAAGAAACACGTTTACTAACATTTTAAAAAAGGAATATCAAAAATCATCTGTTGGTAAATGTATGTTTTAGCCCCTGAAACACAACATCAATTTAGATCGATTTTCAACAATTTGGTTTTGATAAAAATCTCTGACCATTAACCTTTAGTTTATACGCCAAGGTGTATACAGAGCAGACCAATTCAATGTCCTTTGTGAGAATTGATAAATCGCCCCATAAAATGTCTACATGCATCCCATGCATAATGGTCTCATTACAGAGCATCATACATAATATAAACTAACATTTCTAAACCACTTTGAGGTAAAAGGAATACTGGCCTATTCTATTCTACTGCATGTATGGCATCTAATGAGTACATTTATTGTTTTCACTCGTGCACTAAAATGATGTAGAAAATAAATCTAAATAAATGAAGAATGGAGGCAAGTAGGAATAGATAGATAACTGAAGGACGAGCGTTCCTCCACAGCACAGAGTAGTGATAGAAGGATCCTATGAAACTGATGTGAGAATATGGTTGTGTCACTCAGGCATATTGATAACTCTCTCTAAGCATGCATGGTTACGGATTTGGAGCCAGCTTTCTCATTTGGATAGCAATGGCAAGACAGCAATCTATTAATGAAATGGTGTCCGCAGAAATGACAGATAGAGTTCTACATTTTGCAGAATCTGTAACAAAGAATAGGGCCTGTCACTAAATCAACAACAATAGAGAAAAACAATGCTATACAGCAACAATTTATATTCTCTAAATGCACATTTTTGCATAAAAGAGATTACAGGGCTGAATTTTAGTTCATCCAAATTCTACGGTGCACAATGTGTCACTAAACAAACCGCAATTGTGTGCATATGTAAATATGCAGAAAACCCAAGATGACGCAGGTCTGCACCATTAAGATATGCGCCACTTATACATCGGATACACTTTTAAAACATTTGTTTTGAGACTAAAGTATGCATTCATTATTAGATTTGAATAACATTAAAAAAAAATCGGTTTCGGCAAGTAGAACAAATACATGTATTAAAGCATAAGCAGTGCCAATAAAGGATGGATCAGTTTCAGAAGGGAATCCACAGTGAGCCAATTAGATGGGATTATCTATTGCTGGTCATCATCATCATTTACGTGTATATGCACCTGCCCTCATGTACATTCAATAGATATTACTTAGACAGGCATACACCTGTAAATGTTTGCACTTAGATGAACATGATCTTTCTGTACCCAGCCTACATTAGAACGCCCTTTTTCTTTCCAACTTTCCAGTTGCTTATGAGACTGCAGAAGCAACTGGAAACTTTAACTGTGCCTCATATGCAGGTAATGTTTAAAGCCACAAGGAGCCCCGGCTGTGTGGAGCCACACACCTCAAGATGCTCTTGGGCAGAGTGACAACTGGACACATGCAGATGCGGAGCTTAGTTCACAAAACGTGTGAAAAGTGGGCTGGGGGAGTGCTCGTAACCTGGAAGAAGGGAGAGGAGTCATGGAGTTAATAGAGCACTTTAAGAAAGATGCTCTGGGTTGGATGAGAGAAGCTCTGGAAACCAGCAAGAGTGATGCAGAGAATGCCAAGACAGCAAGAGAGTATACTTGGTGAAGTGCTGATCCATCCAAAGAGAAGCACGCTACCCTTCTACTACAATTAAAACGTTACAGTACCTTAGTCCTTAACAAATTTGAGTGCAAATTTTTGCCTGTTGCATTGGTTATGTAATCACCATTGATTCTTCAGACTGCAGTAAAAACACACAGTAAAGTAAAAGTAATTAAATAAAGCTACTGAAATGCTATAAAACAATAGTAGCTTTTAAAAATGAAGGTGTTGAGAAGATGTTATGCACACCAGTGCCTGCAGGAATGTACTGGTGTTTGAACTGTTATACACACCAGTGCCTGCAGGAATGTACTGGTGTCTGAACAGAGAGGGATGCAAAACAAATGAACTCACAGACAGACTGGGAAATATGACATAACGTACACAGAAGGTGATAGGGTAACAAAACCAACACAGAGTGAACAGAGAAGCCCAGAGGCTAAGAAACTGGGTGTCTCCCTAGTATTAGAAATGCTCAGATGGAAAAAGCAAGATGTTGTGTTTTAATACATAGAGAACCCGAAATGCTGTTGCTAAGGGCAACAGCAAAACCCTAAAGGGTTACCAACGGGTGTGGCAGTAAACTCCTTGGTCAGAGATGGAATAATAGACACAAGGAGAGTCTCCACAATCCTAATTCTCACTTGCAGGGCCCAGGTTCAGCTTACTGCCACTAAACTGACACATGGACGCCCTGCACAGTGAGAGAGGATTATGCAGGCAGGTCTGAAAGTACAGCCACAAACCTGCTGGGTTCACAGAATAGCAAAAGAACCTCAGCAGGCTAAACGACTGACTCCAGTCTTACTGCTAGGTCTGGATTGGCAGAGTGTAGTACCAAATGCCCAGGCCTATTTGCAGTAAGCAACAACAAAATACAAAGCTACACAGTACTGGCTAACTTTCAGGAACTGACTAACCAACAAAGATTCAGCAGCATCTGCTTAACCTGAGAAGAGGCCTTATAAAGCAGGTGCTGTCCACGCCCCCCTCAGACCTCACAGACTGTGAGCACAAAAACCAGCACCGGATCCCATGCCTGTAACCACTGCACAGCAAAAGACCCGAACCGGAGTATCAGCTGCGCTCAGGTTACTCCGCTAGCACTTGTCTCCCGGTTGCCATGACGACGTGGCAGCACAGGGCAGGAGACCCTAACAGAAGAATATTGTGTAAACTTCTATATAAGGCAACTATCAACTATTCTCATTACCGCAGACATTTATCAGACAAGTAGTGTGAGAACCACTTTCCTTTCCTTAACTGTATGCATTTATTAACAAGTTTATCATTTCATTTGGTAAAGCAGAAATTGATCGGTGAACTTTTATTTTGCATATACAGTAGATCTGATCTGCACACTTTTATTTAGAAAATGTTAATTAAGAAAACTTTGCGACTGGTTGTTTAATCAGATTCTGGACAACGGATATAGTGAATTTGAGCTCACATTCTCCAGGTATGATGTGTGCAAAAGCAAAAGACACGTGATTCAGCTGTGCAGGGCTTCTCCTGTAGTGCATGATCCAACGCATGGGATCAGCACTGCTTTACTATTCAGGCAGGGGATGTTTAACATTAAGGGGCCTGTCTCTAATCAAATATTCCCCGAGAACACATGTTTTTAGGGGTTCATGCACATTCTAATGATCATGTACTATGGGGGGGGGGGGGGGGGGAGATCAGATATTGGAGGTCCCTCCATTTTCGTCTGCAAATGGGGACTGCTGGATTTACCAAGTTATGTGACGCAGAGCATTTCAGGGATTGACCCCAATAGGTAACGGGTGTGTATTGCGTGACCGGCGTCTAGGAGACCGCCGGTCAACATACTTCCGCCCCCCCAAAAAACCTTGCGTGCTTGCTGCTCTCGCCACGCTGAGGGCTTGGTTGCGTTCTATTCCCACTCTATGGGTGACGTGTACACCCATAAGTAGGAACAGTCCCTGTTGGTCGACATGCCGACCATTGGGATAGTGACGGGGCGGGATGTAAGGGGAGGTAATGCAACCAGCGGTCTCCTGACTGCTGATCACATAACTACATCCGTAGGTAACACCATCTCCAGAATTACAGTATAGTAGTCTACGAGAGGATCCCTCTTTGTCGGCCACCAGTGACACATGTGCAGGCTGACGACCATCACGTGCATTGGCAGCGGGGAGATGGAACCAGGAAGCTTTTAGCTATGCTATATCCATGCTTGTAGCTCTGTGTTAGGGCGGGCTTTTATTGCAGCCTGTCTCCTGGCGAGAGACCTATGGTAAATTTGCAAGAAAAATTCAAAATGCGCATTTACATGAAAAATTATTATCACACCAACATTAAAAATGTAGATAGTGATAAATATGCCCTAAATGTTACGGAGAGCAATGTAAAAGCCAGAAAAAGCCTTGCAGCACATTTCATTATATGCTATTACACCCATTTGACCATTTAACAAATAGATGCATGTCTGCTTTCCACTTCATCATTCTGCACCTATTTGTGGGAGGTTGTGGGTCCAGCTGGCAACGGAGGAAACAGGTCAATAAAAATGTCACTTCAATGTCTATCTAACCACGGCCTAATTCAGAGTTGATCGCAGCAGCAAATTTGTTAGCAGTTGGGCAAAACCATGTGCACTGCAGGTGGGGCAGATATAACATGTGCAGAGAGAGTTAGTTTTGGGTGGCGTGTGCTCAAACTGAAATCTAAATTGTAGTGTAAAAATAAAGCAGCCAGTATTTACCCTGCACAGAAACAATATAACCTACCCAAATTTAACTCTCTCTGCAACTGTTATATCTGTACACCTGCAGTGCACATGGGGGGTAATTCAGAGTTGATCGCAGCAGCAAATTTGCTAGCAGTTGGGCTAAACCATGTGCACTGCAGGGGGGGGGGGGGGGGGGGCAGATATAACATGTGCAGAGAGAGTTAGATTTGGGTGGGTTATTTTGTTTCTGTGCAGGTTAAATACTGCCTGCTTTATTTTTACACTGCAATTTAGATTTCAGTTTGAACACACGCCACCCAAATCTAACTCTCTCTGCACATGTTATATCTGCCCCACTGCTAACAAATTTGCTACTGCGATCAACTCTGAATTACCCCCTGCATTAGGACCAATACCTCCATTAAAATTAAACTTTACCAATTTTCTACTAAAATACTGCTCAGTATAACTTCATTTACATCTTAAATAACATGAGGAGAAATCAGGCAGGGTATAAATGTATGGTTTAATTACATTGTCCACATTTTGCCTCTAAGTTAATTTTAGAAAAGACATACACTGAAAGTATATTCTAAGTCTAACACACAATGGGGCCGTTTCTGAGAAAAATAGTTAACATTTTTATATCTGGATGGAACCATGTTATTCTTCAAGGGGAGCAAATACATTTATTATTTTTGCACGCAGGGTGAATACTGGATGCTTTTGCATGTAGCCCACAAATGTTGGGCAGCTTTATTTTTCACTGCAATTTAGCTTTGAGTTTTGACACATCTAACTTGCACATAAATATCTCTGCACATCTACCCCACCTACAGTACAACATGCTTTTACCATGGTGCAAAGTTACTTGCTCTGTTTTGATTTGCTCCCATCTCAGGATCAACCCCAATCTCCACCACCTCCAAGGACATGTAATAATCAGACATATTCAACACCCTACACACAAATGGGAATAACTCTATTAAAACACTCTCTCCATCCCTTCAATCTCATTTTAATATATTGCCCCACAAAACAAGCTTGTTTTAACATGTGGGTATAATCAAAAGTTCATGAGATGCCAACATTACAAGACCCTATGGGGCTGAAACTGAGTCAGCTGCATGCGCATTTGCGTCTTTATGTGAATTCTTCTAGAATTTCCTCCCCTTGTCTAAAAGCAGGCATGCGTATGTGCATGGACTGAGATGCCCATTGCACCATCTACAGATCCTGCATTACTATCTGGTGTGTCTTCTTCATTTGAGTATGGCTTTCCATGTGAGCGGCTAAATATCTGTGTACATAGCTGCTTTCAGAGACACATTCTCAACACACCTACAAAATGATTTGTGTGCGCCTGTTTTTCCATCCCATTACTTCACAGAAATGCCTACTAAAACTTTCAAACATGGCCTCCAAAATGAGTCTTTATGCGGAGAGAATCAGGATGCATGCGATGTGTGACTCGGATGAAAATGCAGTAGTTAAAAAAGGCTGCATATGGGTGAATATCGGCACTGGTTCAACTCAGAATACTCCCCTATAGGTGTAATTCAAATATGTGCACATCACAGATACTTATAGTAAAGCAACATCACCTACCTTTATCAATGCTTGAAGAAAGATAAAGTGGAGAGAGAAAATACCAATCAGCTCCTGTTACTTTTCAAACTTAATCCTTAAAATGATAGCTAGAAGCCGTTTGTCTCTCCACGCTTTGATAAATTTCCCCCAAAGCCTCTATAAATGACAGAAGCTTACTGGTTGGTACTGTCTCTTTTTTTACTTTCTCTCTCTCTCTCCCCAAGGTTTGATAAATCTCCTCCAAAATGAAATATATGTTTGTGATAATGCTGCCATTTGCAGTGTCCCCCCTCCATTCCAACTGCCGGCTTCATTAGTAATCGAATCAGTGCCTATATTTTGCTTTAGCACCCTTTTGTACAATTCCCTGTTTCGTAAAGAAATACATTTGGCTACATAAACTGTACATTTTATCACATTTAAATATGCAAATCCTTCTGAATGTTTGTTCCCATATGATTACAACCATAACACATTAAAAGGTTTAATTTCAGGAACCTAATGTCTCTAATTTAAATAGGTATTAATAATACTAATGCAGAGGCATGGTTCATATTCTGTATACAAATCCCAAGTGCTTAATATTGTCTATCATTTCTTTAACATGCATACTGATAAAAACATTTTGTTTTATTAGATTTAAAAACAAAACAAAACCCCCCCTCCAAAAAAAAAAACAACAATAATTTTCCAGGACAGTACATTACGGATTGATCCTAATCTAGAAGACCATAGAACGTACATAATCCCGCTGGACGGGATCCCGGCGGTCGAAATACCGACGCCGGAATCCCGACCACACAATCCCGACAGGGGTGGCGAGCGGAACGCAGCCCCTTGCGGGCACGGTGCCTCGCTACGCTCGGCACACTATTATATTCTCCCTCCATGGGTGTCGTGGACACCCACGGAGGGAGAATATGTCTGGATTCTGGCGGTCGGGATTGTGGCAGTCGGGATTCCGGCGTCAGTATTTCGACCGCCGGGATCCCGTCCAGCGGGATGTTGACCGCATCCCCATAGAACATGAGATCTTTGGGTATAACTAATAAATGGTGCTATTACTGGAATATGGTCTATGGCAGCATATCACAACTAAAGAAAATACATGGATATTTCTAAATTGCTTCTATACTATTCTTTACTTTATTCATAGCCTTACCTGCTTGATTCAGTTTATGTTGTCATAAACGCATCTCACATTTGGCATCTTTAAACCACATATAATCAATAAATGTACTTTCTTATATGTCTTACAACCAGTAACGTGCCTTCATAAAGGTCATACAAAAGCAATAACAGTCTCATATGTGCACATGTAACAAAACGTTTACTTGTTTTGGACAGAATTTTACCAGGAATAAATATAATACGAGTCAGCTGTTTTTAGGTGCGTCTTGGATCATACTTGCTGACATTGCTGCCCACTCTTTCCGGGAGGGGGCAGCCTGGTCGGCGAACAGGGGGCGTGTCAGGTGATAGGGAGGCGTGGCGGCATGAAAACGTCATTGTGGCTCTGTCCCCCACTATCCAGTGTCCAGGAAACATGCACTGAATAGTGGGGGGCGAAGCTACGATGACAGGATTCATTGAGTCCCCCTCGGACTGCCCACTGGTGGTCCGTTGTGACGAACCGAGGGGAACGGACCTGGCGGCAGATGCGGGACACTTGCCGACCTTTCCACACTTGCCACCCGATTTTAGGGAGCCTCCCGGCCTTTCTGGGAGGATAGGCAAATATTGTCTTGGATAAAGCTAACGCAGTTCTGACCTCACTGCAGACCATAGTTATTAAGCATCAAAATGACCATAGAAATGTGCTTATAGAACCAAATAACAGACATTTTGAAACATATTGGACAGGTGACAGATTTAAGTGATTCAAGCAGTAGGTTCAAAAATGTGGAGCCCAGTAAGTGAAGGGAGGGTGTCCATTAGCAAGCTTCCTGAGGTAGTACATAGCATTGTTATTCAAACTGGGTAACTTGATTAGAAAGTATTTAAAAATCAGGTTAAAATATGTCAAAGGACAGCCAGCCTAGATCTGACTGATATCACATTGGTTTATTGCGTGTTTACACAGCAAGGCAAAAGGGCAGCCTAAGTACAGTTGATCAAACTTGCATTACAACCCCAGCCTGAAATGGCATATCTATAATGGGTGTGGAATGTTTGGTGAATACAGGCCCCTGAGTCCAGGGGAGCCCAAACCTCAAACACTGCAGGTATATATAGCTACACCATATCCGGTGTAGAGAAGCAAAAAATCACAGGGAAAATAGTGTGACGCCCATTTTCCGGTTGATTTGCACATGTGCAGGTGCCATGTTTCCAGAGACCTGAGCATGTGCAGTAGACTGGCACAAAGCAAGAGTGGACTGCTCTGCCAGAGAGGGGACCTGCATGTGACTATATTAATCCTCTATTAATCCGCCCTGCCAGCTTGTAATGTATTTTGTATGATAGCATACCTCTCAACTTTACCATAGTAGAAAGAGGGACTCCTGCGCGTCGAAGCCGCGACCGCCGGGAAAATGGGGCATGGCTTTGTAGAAAGGGGCATGCCTTTGCGGTAATGCCGCTATTGCGAGCCACGGACCACGTTTCTCGTCACTATGGGGACATAGCCAGCGCAGTCTGAATTAAGCCCTACAGTATCCCTATGCTTGCGGAGTGTGCAAGCGCATTGGGAAGCACTGCGCGTGCGCACCCCGGGAACCCAGTGAGATGCTAAAAGCATCTCAGGGCTACGATTGCTTCCATTGGTGGGGCGCGGTTCGGACAACACAGGCATGTCCAGACCGTTGCGGTGGCTGCATCACGTCACATGCAGCTGCTGTGACCCGGGACACGGCGGGTAGCCGCTTGCCTGCACAGCTAGGATGTGCACTAGCTGCAAAGGTAGGGAGCTACTCGCCGGGTGTGAAGGCATCGCCGCTGGGGGGCAGAGCCAGACATGCGGGGCGGACTAGCCCTGTGCTGGGTGTTCCCCCGCATGTCTGAGAAAATGATCGTAGATGTGCTAAATTTAGCACATCTACGGTCAGGTCTGAATTAGGCATATAGTATAATCAACATATCTAGTAATTTAAGTGGATTTTAAGTCTTTACAAAAGCCAATTAGAAATACGGAACACCCTTATGGCCTTAGAACAGTGCAATGAGAGACCACACAAATGGTACATAGTTGGTTAGATTTGAAGCCAGAAATTGAATCAATCTAGGATCTCTTTATGCTGGCCATACATTGCTCAAACGCAACATCAGACAGACGGACAGATAGACAGACAGACAGACAGACCAATTATCTTTGCCATAATTGATCTGTCTGTCATGTGGTGAGTATATCTACTATCAGAATCGAGCAGCAATTATCACATCTGTCAGGCATGTTAGAAGATTTCTCATGCCCAACAGACCAATGATTGCTGCTTGTTCATGGGCATACACTGTGTGTATGGCCACCATTAGAGGTGAAACAAATATATATATATATATATATATATATATATATATATATATATACACACACATACATATACATACATACATACACACACACACACACACATATAAAATATATATTTCAATACCTGAGTACTAATGTCACATTAGTCACGTCAACATTATAGTCACATTTTTTAAGTTTTTTTAATTTGATCTACAATAATGGAACAGTCTACTCCCATATTTTATTTTACCAAATCATTTTTTCCCCTAGAAATTGGTGGAAAGCCAGAGGGAAATGGACTAAGGATATTTGCTGTTTACTGAAAGCTGCCGATTTGAAAATGAACATTTTCCTTGACTTTGGATAACATATAGAAAGGTAAAAGAGAAGTTTGTTGTTTCAAACAATTTTTCTGTTAACACTTTTGTCTTTGGCTGGCTTCTGACCCTTGAGGTTTGACAAAGTGACAAAGGGGCACATGTATCAAAGCCTGTAGAGAGATTAAGTGCCAACCAATCAGCTCCTGTCAGTTTACAGGCAGATTGGTTGGTACTTTATCTCTCTCCAAGCTTTGATAAATCTCCCCCTACGTTTTTGATGGGGGCTTTGTAGGAGTGTGCTGGAAGAGGGCATCTGACTTCTGATGGCACACTCTGCAAGAAATGCTTAGCAAAGCTAGACACAAGGCATCTCGGACGTTGTATAGGTCATTAATATTTGAAGTAACCTGTCATTTTTCAAACACAGCCTGTAACCTGACAGTTAGGAGCTGATTGGCTGGCACTTTATCTCTCTACAAGGCTTAGTACATCTCCCCCTATGTAAAGTATGAGAATGTGGCCTATAATTACTTTACTTGTGTGTCATTCTAGCATTTTCACCACATGCTAACAGGTCTCTCCTTTACTGCCGTGATGTACAGTAATTCACTTAAAACATCCTGCAGCATAATACCAGTCTAGTTCTAGATGTCACCACCTGGTTATACAGTAGGTGTTAGAGCATACTTGCCTACTCTCCCGCAAGCTGTGGGAGGCTCACGTTTTTTGGGGTAGCCCCCAGCATCCCCGGAAGAGTAGGCAGGTCTCCCGCATCCTGCTCGCACCCTAGTGATGCAGGCAGTATGGAGACATACTTTCCCGTATTCATGGGTCCTTGGGGAGGGGTTCAAATGATGTAAATCGCGTCATTTTAGCCCCACCCCTTTCCCGCGAATCGCAGCATTTTCCCGATCTGGGGGTGGGGCTTGGTGATGTCACAGCCCGGCCACGCCCCCCGAAGTATCCTGCATTGTCTTCTCTCCATGCTTCTCCCAGAGAGGAGAAATTGTAAGTAGGTAAGTATGTGTTAGAGCCCAGGCTTGGCATTGTAGAATGACTATATAGGCAATGACCTAAATGACAGAATTGATCTGCCTCAAGTGGTCTTGTTTTATAATGTTGTTGTTATTATGATTTTACATGCACTATGCCTTCCAACAGAGGCGTCACCGGGTGTGGTGAAGCCCGGTGCATGCCCCTGATCTCCTGCCGCGATCGCGGCAAAAAGGGGCGTGGCCTTGTACTTAGGGGGTGTGGCTTTGCGGGGATCATGGAATCGTCACTCTGGGGGCGTGCCCAGCATCTCCAGAGATGCTGGGCTTCCCCCAGAGCCAGTCTCCGTCCGCTGTCAGCTCCTCTCTGTGACAGGAGCCGGGTGCTATAGGAGACTTTCTCACTGCAGCACCTGGTTCCGGTCAGTGCGGAAGAGCTGACATTTGGTTGTCACCCTCCTCCAGGCGTCACACCCGGGTGCGGGCCGCACCCCCCACACCCGCCTTGTGACGCCACTGCCTTCCAACATAAAAAATATATACTTTACAGGTATAGGCTGGGGTCATAAAGTGTTAGGGTGAGCATAAAGGGACAAATGTACTATATGAAATCTCAAGCTATATCATATAATAGAGAATGAAGTAATGTTTCTCTCCAAATTTTTTTTAAAAAGTGTCAAATTATTATATAGGTATATAGGGTCCCTAGGCCAATTTTTCTTTAATGGTGGCTCCCTGATCTATACAGATTTTCTATCAATTACTAATGTTGAATTGCAAATAAGTGTAATTACACATTTATTATTATTATTATTATTAAGAATTTCATGAATAAAAGTATTTGATTAAATTCAAGTGTGTAGAAACTACTGTTACAGGCTGGGTTTTAAAAATGGCAGTTAGGAGCTGATTGCTGGCTGCAGGTAGTTTGTCACTCTCTACTTTATCACTTTTCAAGGCTTAGTACATCTAGCCCAAAGAGTAAAGGGCATATTTACTAAAGTGCAGGTTTTCAAATGAGAAGGTGGTGCCCATGGCAACCAATCAGATTCTGGCTATTATCTTCTAAAGTAGAAGGTGCTAGATAAATAAGTAAAATCTGATTGGTTGCTATGGGCAACATCTCCTCACTTAAAAACCTGTACTTTTGTAAATATACCCACAATCATTCATATAGTTACCTCAATTTAAAACATATTTCCTGTGCATGAAAAAATAATCCCAAATGCATTTAAAATGACATAATATAAAACAAAACATCCTTCTGACAGGCAACAAACCCAAAAGATAACACCTAGACACTTGCTTTAAATATTGTACATTGGTTCTTTGCAGCATTCACAACAGAAATGAAGAACTAAATATGACTTACATATCATGTTCTGGAGAATAAAGCTCTGACCCAGAGGAGTTAATTAGCAGAAATATTTTTATGTAACAACATTAAGACAATAGCATGGCTTACCACGTCAAGAATGTAGCTGCTAAATTGCTTTAGATTTAGGAGGCCGGTAAAAAGAGTTTAATGATTCCTAATTTAACAAAGTATACACAGATTTTTGTCATTTAGTTAAAATAGAATCTTGTTAAATATGTAGAACTTGGAACTATCCTCAAAGAGTATGTTAAACAACTAATGAATAAAAAACTAAAACAGTAGATATCAAGCCAATTCAATTTGGACAACCTCATACTGTGGAATATGTGCCAGACCGTGCCACACATACACCGTCCAGTGTATTGTATCCTAGTGGCAGTGTGGAGTGCATTGAGGTGAATGTAATAAACAATGGGGCAGATGTATTAACCTGGATAAGACATAAGGAAGTGATAAACTAGGTGATAAACACTCCAGCCAATCAGCTCCCATATGTAAATTAACAGTTAGGAGCTGATTGGCTGGTGCGTTATCACCTTGCACGTAACACTGCTTTATCACTGGTTCATTACTTCCTTATGCTTTCCCCAGGTTAATACATCTACCCCAATATGTTGGTGACAAGCATGTTCCTATTATCTCAAAGAACTATGCTTCATCTGCACTTATTTGCCTAGCACACTATCTGTCCTGTTCCCTTGGTGAAGAAGGACATGATAAAGGTGGTCTGTCTCGATAAAGGCCCAGGCCAGGGCTGAAACGCGTTGACAAGCAGGAGTGTGAGTAGTGACAAACTTCTTTCCGGATTTTTATTCATTAGACTTTTATTCAATTTTTTTATGCTTTACTAAAAGGGGACATCCCGTGCTTTTGGGACCCCCTTCAGTCTTTCCTTGCCGGCTCCGCATAGGAATTGTTTTATTTTTGTATACTGTGTTTTTATGGATCCAATACAGTCTGTCTGTATCCGTGACTTCCAATACATTTTTGTACCCCCCCTATATCCATCTGAGGAGAGCTGAGTTCTTTCTTTTGGGGAGGCAAGACTGTCACCATTAAGGACAGTGGACAGGGGAGTCGAACCTAAAGATACCTTGATGGGAGTACGACGATACTTAGAATTGTGAGTTTGGGTACGCACAAGTTGTTCCACAGATTTTCATGCTACCTTAAAGATACCTTGATGTGTTTACTATCACCTTCATGAGTGTGAGTTTCTGGGTACGCTCCATCTAGATATTACAAGTTTCTAAAGATACCTTGATGTGTTTACCACCCATCTCGCGAGTGTGAGTTTTGGGGTACGCTCCACCAATATATTATTGACTACACCTATTTGCCAGGCGCAGTTCAAGTGAATCAGGCCTTGGTACTGGAAAAAGAAACCTTGATGGGCTTAGATATATCTGATTAAAGTGTGAGTGGGGTACGCTTAGAACCACCACTAGTTCCCTTGTAAAAGACTCATCTGACATATAGAAGGAATTTACTACACATTGGTTTTTCTTGTTTCTATTTTTCCCTACATGTTGCCATATCCTGGAGAAATTACACCAGCCAATATCTATTGAAGGATTCACCACAGGAAACTGCTAATAAGGGATGTAACGGTGATATTTTCATTATAAGTGGTTTTGTTTTATTAGAGCGCTGTTGGTGTAAATACAGATCTCAAATTTCTGGTGTTGTGAGTAGTGTCTGAGATGTGGTGACATCTCCTGAGATCTGTTATACCATAAGCTGCTTGGCGCCTGTCCTGGGACACCCCCGAAAAAATCTTTGTTTCATGATAAAGGTGGATGTCCACCTACATAAACTACGTATCCACTGTCCGTCTGGCAGCCTGTGCAGTGACGACAGTTCTCTCTACACCTTTCCTGGCTTCTCTCTGTGATGAGAAATGATCTGACATGTTGATGGCTGATATATCTCCTTTTCTGTACTAATTACCAAAGCAGAAGGTGTTTGGGTTAGCACTGTATGTAGCTATGAGATCGCCTCTCAGTTGTATCACATAAAGAAGAATACAAAGCAATGTAAAACATTGAGAAACCTGAATCTGATCAGTTTCATTGTTAATGAATAGCTCTGTACAAATTGGCAGAGCTATACAATTACACAGGCGATGCATCTACTAGTTTAAGTGTAACACTATACAAACCAAGAATGTCTCTTTTTATCCCTATGAGAGTGATTATGAATGCTGCACTGCAGCTGCACTATTCGTAAATGTTTCCTACTGAATGGCTGTTGTGTGAGATGCTACACTCTGGCTAGGTGGCAGTGTGGTTACATTATGAGGGAGAGGGCAGAACTTTCCCTACACAGGAAACCAGTAATTCATTATCCTGATTTAGGCAGTATCTTAAAATGCAAAGATTACAAAGATGGTAATGATTTATCACTAACCCTCCCGGCGCTAATAGACAATGAATAAAGAAAAAAAAAATGTATATGTATAATATATATATATATATATATATATATATATATATATATATATATACACACACATACATACATACATACACATACACACACACACACACACACACACACACACACACACACACACACACACACACACACCTTCTTAATATTTATCTTCAAAATGCAGTTTTTAAGTAACTGTTGGTAGGTTTCCTTTTTGTGAGAATTTAACAGAAGCTTAAACTTGAGCATAAAAGGATTACAGCAAATATAGGAATTGCCCAGGCCATAAATTATACAGTTTGTATCGTGCTCCTCTTCCACTATCTCCATGCTGTCCACTCTCACCCATCACACTTAGCATTATATATGCCATGTAGTACTCTTAACCGTCAACGTGAAAGCTACATTTTGCACCCCGTAGTCTTGCGAGTACCATCAAATTCCGATTAGGTGATTCATGGATTATCTGCTGTTTATTTACAGAGTAGAATAAAGTACAGCAGCTTGTAAAGTTCTATGAATTTTACAGGAACAGGACTTGCATTAATTTCACAATACAGCTTATGTGTCAGCATGCATGTCTATTAAGCCATGCCTTCTTTCCTAAAGGCTCCAATATGATAAGGTACTGTAATATACTTTACGCAGATTTTAGCCTTTTACTTGACTGCAATGACTTTATGGAGATAAGGCAATTACTTGATGCAGAGCACAAAATGATGTTCAAGCTCAGAAACTGAATACCCATGTTTCATTCCACTTATCTCAAATCAACAGCTGTAGAGCCTAGATATCAGAATCCATCTGAAATTAATGTGGATTCAGTGGCTTAAGAGTATAGCCCAGTGGAAAACCATCGCTCCTGTCCTGATACTATATAATGAACTGCACGTGCAGTGATAACAGGGAACAGTGCTTGAATTATTTAAGTGTAAATTTTGTTTTTAATTTAATATTAAATATCAAAACATATTAGAAACACACACACACATATATATATATATATATATATATATATACATATACACACACACACACACACACACACACACACACACACACACACACACACATATATAATCTACCAGGGGTGTCTTCAGAGAGGAGGCGGCCAGTGAACAGTTTCCTTCTGGGCCCCCTCCTCTCTAGCTGGCAGGGCTCTTTAGTCTGGGAAGTAGGGTCACTAGGGCGGCCAATGGTGTGGCAGCCATTTTCCCAGTCATTTCTGCAGCCCAGCTGCAGCAATGTGGGACTCCAAAGGGTAAGTATTTAAAAAAAACAAATGGGTGCAGGGTGTGCGGTGTGGGCCCCCTTTGACCCTTTGGGTCGGTGTGCACTGCACGCAAGGCACCCATTATAAATACGCCAGTGATAGATAGATAGATTTGAAATAGCTCATTAATGCAGTATTATACTGTATTGCATAAATGTATATAATGTAAAGGATATATGTGCAATAGGGTTGGGGTCGGGATCCCAACGGTCAGCATACCGATGCCGGGATCGGTGTCTTACTGCGCTCGCCACAGATTCTATTCCCACTCTATGGTGTCCCGGCGTTGGTATGCTGACTACCGAGATCCCAACCGCCGGTCCCCTGACTACATCCCGTGCAATGCTTACACTGTCCACACCACACATTAAATAAATTGAACTATGAAAGCATTGTGAGGGTAGCTGGCTGCACAGACTCATGCTGGGTAAGGCAACAGAAACAATAATTAATTCAATGTGAAATGTATTATATATGACATATTCTTGTGTACCTGGAGATTTTATATAAAACTCTGCTTCTCAGACAGTACAGCCAGTGCTGGATGCCAGTGAGAGGGGATGAAGCGAATAATTATATCAGTACTTTCCATTCCAGAATACCTTAGTGTCCTGACACATTCTACTGAATGAGAGAGGTTATTTACCTTGTCCTATGAGAAGCACTTCTAAAATACACATGTGATACAACCCTGTGCACACTGCCACTGACAGGTAGAAACAAGAATATCAGGTGGCAAAACTGCTACTGTACAACCAGTATTTACAGGAGTTTGTCACTTAATGAGCAACCTGTCACTCACAGGCCCATATGACATTCAATACATGTGGCCCACTTGGAGCTGTGTCAATACCAGCGAGGAAATCATAAAGGTGAAGAGAGCCTGACTATTTTCATGTCAATAATTTTCTGCAATGAAAAAATGTCGAAGTATTTCACAAAGGAAAGAGGGGAACAGAAACAGTAAAATGTTACTTATGAATTATTAAATATTTTCTGAATAGTTGATTTGATACTGTAAACAGACATTAAAATGTGCAAGTCATTTCACAGTTTAAAAAGGAGCATGTTGAATGACACTGGAGCTATTATACCTATACAATATCAATTTTCCATAGTTCTTTCAGGATGTCAGAGCAAGATTAATGCCTTCAAAACAAACACGTTGTACAGAAGAACAGAATTTGATAAATCCGAATACGGTGAGAGCTAAACCTATTTGACGGTTATGAAATTTAAAATGCTTTTCCAACTAAATACAAATGACTTTATTTTATTGGTTTGCACATCTATTCTTGCAACATTACTAAATACAGTGAAATTCTTTCTTATATCTGTATGCCTTCCAACTGTGTTTTTCATCAAAGCTTTTATATCAATAGAGGTGTTTATTCAGTGAACCTTGAATACACTGTTTCCCATAAAACTGTGAATGGAACACACCGCATAGGGAAATGTTGAGTAGCTGCCTGAGACACCCTGTTTACTGCTTCATTGTGCTTGGGATGAACCTGCATATTCTCAGAAGATGGCAACAACAGGTGAGGGACCATCAAAGGGTCACCCAGACTATGCTTGGCAGATGCAATAGTGAATGAGGTCTGAAATATCAAGCAATGAATTAATAAAGGCCAGATTAGCAATAGGGCGTTTGGGCTAGAGCGCCATGTCTCCACATAAGAATAAGATCGTCATGACAATGTGATGATATCCAGATGGCAAGACAGTATATCTCTATTTTCCTGACAAAACAATGCAATTTTTCTACTTTTACATATAGGTTAGTATTGGGGCTGATAGTGATACATGAACACTTGGCACTGGCCTCACCCACACAGCACTAGTAACAGCTCCTCCACTTCCGAAGCTTATCTTTACTCCCAGGCTCATGTGGCTCTTAATCTGGCTCTAGGATTGATAAAATATTCCAGAAAGACATGTACACCCCAATACATTTGGAATTTATATTGAAGTATTTTTAAACATTTGGAAAAGTCATTTATTGATAGTAATGCAGATGTCAAGAACCTTTGCTGCCAAATTTACATTTACAGTAGTAGACAATTTATCCCATCCTCTGTCTTATTCAAGCTCCATCTAGTCTCCATCTATGGTTGCTTTAGTTGTTACAAGTAGAATACAATCTACACTGCGAGACAATAACAGCTTCCATGTAATTACTAGTGATCAATAGAGGGGGCTTTAGTAATTCACAGGTGGCATGTAAAATGTGGAGCTGACCGCCAGCCAATTGAAACTCGGGGTCGGGCAGCCAGCACTTCCCAGCTACCACCAGCCTGAACCTGCCTGAATGAGGTACCTGGAGAAGATCCTGGTAAGATGCCCCTCATGTGGATCTGGCTTTTCAAAAATATAAATGGAAAAAAGAAAAAAAAATTCTGTCTTGTTCAGTGTTTTGTTTTGCTTTTTTTCTATCTGGCTTGCTCTATGTTTTGATATGTGGATCTTGGGGCTAATTCAGACCTGATCACTAGGCTGCGTTTTCGTACAGCGGGCGATCAGGTCCAAACTGCGCATGTGTATGCACTGCAATGCACAGGTGCATCGCACGGGTACAAATCGGATCGCTGCTCAGTGATGGTTTTGTGCGAAGAATCTATTCGCACGGGCGTTTGCAAGGAGATTGACCAGAAGCCGTTTGTGGGTGTCAACTGGCCGTTTTCTGGGAGTGGTTGGAAAAATGCAGGCATGTTCATGCGTTTGGGCAGGCAGAGTTCCCGACGTCAATTCCGGTCCCGTATAGGCTGACGTGTTCAAAGCGGCTGAGTAAGTCCTGGGCTACTCAGAGACTGCACAAAATCTGTACAGCTCTGCTACACATGCATTCGCACACTTGCAAAGCGAAAATACAGTTTGCGGCGGCGACTATGCGAACACAGGACTGCAAAAACCCCTAGCAAGCGAACAGGTCTGAATTAGGCCCCTTGTTGGTTCGGTGTTTTTTTATGTGGCTTGTTCACGGTCGTTTTGTGGATCTGGCTTTTGTTTATGTGAATCCGGGGGGTGCAGGGTAGAAAACTGGGGTGTATGGTAGGATTTTCCTGTGAGGCAACATCTCTTGCAGTGAGGTCACGCCCCATGATCACCTTCGGTGTGCGCAAAAATGTTTACGTTTTCCAGTGTGTGTGTGTGTGTGTGTGTGTGTGTGTGTGTGTGTGTGTGGGGGGGGGGGGGGGGGGGGGGGTTTACTGTTCCCACTGGGAGCTAAGTTTTCTAGAAAAGGCAAACAGCCCTGGTAACAAGTCACTATTGTAGGGGTGTATACTCCTTATTTACAGTTTATATGACAATTTACATAACGCCAGCTTTGTCAATATCAGTAATGTGGAAGAAGGGTTGGGAATACTCAATGCCAAAGGTCTTTTCTCTCTTTTCTGTCTCTTATGGTTTGTTAAAGGAGAGGAAGTGCTCCAATGTGGAGTTAAAACAGTGTGTGATTGGCTGGATGTGATCCAATCACTTATGGTCATCATCTTGATTCTTTACACTCCCTTTCAAGTTTCCAGTCTTGTTTGCGGTCATACAAATAGTGAACATTATAAAGGGTATTGGAGAAGCTCCAAGTTATTTTCTTTAATAAATAAATATATTTTAAAAGATTTAAACAGAGGGAATTGTTAATTATATGGGCACAATTCTATCAGCTCTGTTTGAACAATTTTAAACCTTAGTTCCCATTACTTACTCCTGTAACTGACAAGCATTATGGTGTTCATCTGTTTGCCGTTTTAAATCTCCCGCTGCCTGGCTCATTGCTTTGTTTAAAATGCCATCCAGGCCGCAGGCATTTCAGCTCTGATTCAGTCAGTCACTGGCACCTTTAGTGTGCTTGTGCAGAGCTAACAGAGATGGGGATCAGAGAGCTGATTACTTGTTTCCTATTTGGGCATCATGTTAACTATGTGTGCCCCACACAGTTCCTTACACTGCTAGATGTAATCGCAACACAATTTAAAATCATAGTATAAAATGTATCTATTGTGATCACGATTCAAGTTTTTGGCCTTGAGGGGGATTTCCGGGCAACTGGAAACCCATCCCTGCGATTACCTAATGGTTATGAAAATTGTTACTGGTGAACACTGGAGATATAAATGTATTAAACAAAAAAAAACAAAAACCTAATTCATTCGGTAGTAAAAAGAAATTCTAACACCATGTACTTTCCAAAATCTTATCAGTCATCTAAATTCTACCGAAGGTAGGAAGGCACAAGAGAAATGAGCTCTACTATTGTCACATAACAAAACGTATTGTCCCGCTTCTCTTATTCTGCAGTTTTCATAGGAGAATCCTGGCAATTTTCCAACTGCTCTATTTAAAAGGATGATCATAGAGAACAATACAGTGATATCAAATAATATGATTTTACCCGTGTTGGTCAGATGACAGCGATACCACAATTCCTAACTCTGTGTAGAACAAGCAGTTTAAAAATGTATTTGACAATGAATAATCACCTTCTCCCTTTAGGTATCAGAAATATACATACAGATCACAAGCTAAGTTTCCTCACAGCTGTCTTGCTTTCAATAGCAGCAAAGGAACCCAGAAATAATGGTTTTTAGATACAAATACAGACATCCTATCACATGCAACAAAAAGACGTATAATTTTGGACATGGTTTAGACTTCTGGCCTTACAATTGTTTTGGAAATACTATGTAACTAAGCATGCGTTATATCAGCCTCACACCCATAGGTCCCTTAACTGTAGTCTACAGTAGACTACCACCTAGCGGCTATTGCTCAGAGCCTTCAATACACAAGTCTGCTTAAAGCAGGGATGCAAAGAACATACTATTAACAGTAAACTCCAAACCACTTCAGACATCCTGCTTCTTCAATATTTTAATAGCTATCTCCTACTTTTAATATTGTCGATGGAAACTTTTTCCTCCAGTTAAGGCTGTGTATACTGTAGGTTAGAGATTTACTGGATTCCAGAAGGTATATATAGGACTTCGTGAAAACATAATTCCTTTAGATCCAACATATGCAGTTCTGACCAATGATTTGTGATATCTTCCATTTCATCCCTACATAGGCTCTTTGGTAGCATGAAAAACAACTTCCTCATTTATAACCTTTTCTATTCATTCCTAAGAATACTCATGTACAGTTCAATGCAAGCTGTCAGTAAATGCTTCCACATTCTGTGCACGGAAAGGATGTACATTGTAGTCCATATGCAGAGTTGTACGAATCTTAAAGAGCGGAATTCCCCCGTCAGTAAGCTTAGTTAGATACCCATCATTATCATCACTGTAGACTTTCACCAGTCCCATGTCTGGTGCTAAAGATATGTTTGAAAATAAGAGTCTCTGTGCTTCCGGAAAATGCCCCCCCCCCTCCCTGAGAACAGTGCTGCACCCATAGGCACAGTACCCCTATGCCCCCCTTAATCCGCTCCTATTCTGACTGCAACTCCACTCCACAATCTGCAGCAGCAGCAGCAGCCGGGTTGTGGGTGCACTTTCCTACTGAAGGCTCACCGCTTGCTCTCTCCCATTGTTTGGTACTTGTCAGCTATCAGATGCCTATAGTCAGGGAGATATGTCAGTCACTGGGGCACACATAACCAATAGGGGTGATGCTGACAAGAAGGGGAGGGCCAGAGGAGTGGGGGCGTACAACCAATGACCTAGTTCACAGAATGCTTCATCCAGTTTGGGTCACAAGTGTAGATACAACTGTAAAGCATGTGCAGTATGCAAGATTCCCTCCACAATTGGGCATACTTTAAACTTTGCATCAATCCCATTCAGTGTCGGACTGGGGCAAGAAGGGCCCACCAAGGAAATGCAGTGGTAGGGGCCCATGCTTAAGGATGTGGCCAGGTAATAGTGGAGGTGTGGCCAGCCACCACATAGGCCCTCTCAACCGTAAGAGAGTGCATGGGCTGGGCCCATAGTCCTGTGCAGTATAAGGTAACATATGTATAATGTATAATTAAAGAACACTAGGATACAGCCTGGAACCTAATCCCTAGAGGAGGAGATGGGCCCACAGGCAGTGGGGCCCACCGGTGGTTTCCCCTGTTCCCCTGTGGGCCAGTCCAACCCTGATCCCATTGTGTACTGTTGTCATAATAAATGCATCTCATCTATATGTCTAACATTTGCATATTCAATTGTGAACATTAAATGAAATGTACATACAGTACAAACATGGAATAGGTTATCTTATAGGCAGTACTCAGTCCCACATCTAAGAGCATTAACTCAACACATTCTATTTAGAAAATATTTCGAGTAGAGTTCTTTTCTGATGAGCTGACTGATAACTGCGTTTCTCTGGTATGTTGGTTACATAACAGGCATCATGTGACAGGCTCTACGTTTACATTATAAATTCTTTTAACGCAACAATGGAATCAGGACATGATGCATTGCTGGCGCACACTTGCATCTTTAACAACTGTATGAATCTGCATTTATTTTGAAGACATCACAGTATAAACCGAAGCCTAATCCTATATAACAGGATCAGATATGCTTGAGGTTCTCATGTAGACAATTGATGCAGATAGCATGCAGTACAATATGAGAAGGGGTGGACAGAAAACATAAACAGAAATAAAAGCATTTAAGAGCATTTCTTGCACATAAAAGGATTATTCATAGCCACAGACAGCCCCATCACAGGGACAGACGGCAAAGCTGCATTTTCCCCTGTTACATTTTAATGTCTGTGCATATAAGGTTAATGGGATAATCTTCATCACGCCAGTTGTTCCTCTCATTCAAGTTAATGACACAGTGTTTAATGTATACACAGACCTCCCTGACTCCCAAGATGTAATATAAAAAAGTCACCTTCATCTCATCAACCGCTAGCTAATCAAGAAAGCAGGTAGACTCAAAGCGCACACAAAGAATAAGCATAATTATAATCTGTTGTTTTACTTCAGCCCTATCTCCTCTAATTGATTTTGTGTGTCTATGTAAGCAGCTTAGCGAAAAGGAAAATGCATTTGAAATCCCAAGGTAGTGTCATTAAATGTCATTGTACACACATGGTAATCTACCTGAAGGAAAGAAATGAAGGGCTTCAAAAGCTGCAGAAAGGCTCTGATTCTGTGTTCAACAAATATTATAAATGAAACACTTACCCCAGAGTTGTCATGGTAACAATGGTATACCAAAACGAAGCAGGGATGCTAGTAAACTTGCTAGATGAGGACCCTTTTTCAGCATAAAACATCACAGTGGCAAATATAATGATTGCCATTGTTAGGGAGAACAGAAGGAATCCCAGTTCCGAGGCACAGCTCTTCAGAGTGTACCCAAGGATCCGTAAACCCTGGGAGTGGCGCGAGAACTTGAAAATCCTGAAGACCCGGAAAACCCGCAAGGTGACAAAGGCGCCACTCACATCCTCATTGTTTGTCATCACCAGACCTATGTAGTATGGCATGATGGCTACCACATCGATGATACTCATGACGCTTCTCATGAATCTGTAACGACTTGGGGCTGCAAAAAGTCTCAAGAGGTACTCAACTGTGAAAATCATGACACAGGCTGTGTCCAGGCAAAAGAAGGCTACAGCAAACCTTTCACCACATGGAAGCTCTTTATTTCCAGGCACAGTTCCACAGGGAACAGTCTCCACCACATTGGTGATCACGGACACTGCGATAAAGAAGCCAGTCACATAGTAGAAGACTAAGGCTAAAGTGCTGGTGTGAGGGTTTTCAAAGGCTCGCCACATAGTCTGGCGTAATGAAAGGGAGGGCATGGCTTCTTGCCTATTCTCAAATTCATTATCATCCATCAGCCTTTCCACATTTTCTCTTTTCCTGTCTTTATATTCTTCATAGCAGCAGTCACCTATTATTTCAGGCAATATGCCATAGAAAGCCAGTTCTTCATCATAGGCAGAGATGCACTCATACCTAGGGTAGTGCAGCTTACCAGTTCTATAAAAGTTTAGAATAGATCTGAAGACTTCAGGATCACGATCAAAAAAGTATTCCTTAGTCTCCTCATTGAAGAAAAAGTCCTTCTCTGTGCTTCCAAGTAGGGTGTCAGGGTACCTCTCCAGGGTAGTTCGCCAAGTTTGGAATCTTCGCCCACTGACATTGAGTATCATCAGCTCATCCTGTCGTTTGTTTTTATCAGCTGGTGCCAAAGGCATGGGGCAGTTGGCCACTGGCATCCATCCAATGGCAGCTGCCCTTGCAAAGGGCAGCCATGCTGCGACCCCGGAAGCCATGATGGCGCCAGGTCCGGTGGGTCGCTCAAGTAAGTTTAAAACCAGCTTGATTTCAAATCAAGACCATCTGCAAACAAGAATTCAGAAAGTCAGTGTCATTAAAAGTGTTATACAGAAGGCAAAACGTGCACTGAATTCAGGTATTTTGCTACAAAGGAACTAAACATACACAATGCAGAAATGTATGGAATCGTTACTCCTTGCTTAACCTTCAGAATCCACCAATAGTTTGCATTCACAGGAATAATTTACTAACTGACCCTGAAAATATTGATTTATGATGATAATTTCCAATAATAGAATACTAATTTGTTTTGCTTTCAAATAATCTGTCTTTGACTGAAGAGAATTACGGTGTATGTATTGTGAAAGTCTAACAGCTAAACAGACATAAAACAAAACCATTGCTCTTATTAACACAAAGTAGAGTCTTTATCCAGGTACCAGTTATAAAAAATGTTTAGAAAATCAGAACGGAGTCTGCTGCTATTTGGTTATTTTATTATGCATACAGGTCAGGGGCTGGCTGGCAACTTTTAGCCTGGGTGGCAAATGCAATAAAGTGGCCCCGGCTTCTCTACCAGCACATGGCAATGGCAAAATGGACGTTTCAGAAAAAAACTGCAGGCATGGTTTATCTAATGGAGATGCAGTTTAAATGTGTAGTGAAATATCTGAAAAATCATTATGTCTAAGAACAATAGCCAAATCCATTGCCTACCAGCCCTGTCTGACACACAGAAACTATTCTAATGACTGATATAAATCATAGGAAACAATTCAGATGTGGATGGAGTCGCTGTCACCTCCTTGGAAACAGCAGTGATAGCGCTGTATGGTAATGCAGCAGGAGGCGTCTATAAGTAGACACCTCCTGCAGCAGTAGTGATCTGACGTGGGTCCTAGGACGCAGGCATTGGATCACCGACTCCACATCGGACAGCTTACGGAAATCCCTGGCTTCTTCTCTTCCCCTAAACAGCAGTGACATACCTCCGTTATGGGAAACTGAGGGCGTTGCCACCCCTCCCCAATATGACAGCAGACTGTCTATCACTGACATACCTCACAGGACCCATTTGTGCACACACTCAATAGGTCCTGAGCATGAGCAAAATACAGATAATAAATAACATCAACTGGACCAGAATGAGGTCCAATATACTGTACAATATCCTCTTCACATCACCTCCCTCAGCTCCTTCAGTGTCCAAATTACATAAAATGTATATCAAGACAAAAAAAGTAAGAATGTGTAGCACAAACCAAACACATTCACAACACTGAGGCATTTGAATAAGCAATTCATAAATCACAATAAACCATTAATATTACATCTCCATTCCAGAAGCATACAGATGGCACGGTATTGTAACTCACTTCGGCAACTACATTTGCGCAGAGTAAGTATCAGTTTATAGTTTCTGGAGGTAATGCATGTACACAAATGTGTTTTTTGCCAAAAACTATAGCACCTATCAAGTTGCTGATGATGTTCAGGTGGTGCTGCACATGTCAGTGGGCACAGGTGGTGCTACATAGTACCAATGTACACAGGGTGGGTGTACAGGGGGATGCACAGTGTCAGTGGGCACAGGTGGACTGCATAGTACTAGTATACACAGAGTGGGGGCACAAAGGGGATGCACAGTGTCATTTGGCACAGGTGGGGCTGCATAGTACCAGTGTACACAGGGTTAGGGCAGCGGGGGAATGCATGCAGTCAGTGGGCACAGGTGGGGCTACATAGTACCAATATACACAGGGTGGGGGTACAGGGGGATGCACAGTGTCAGTTGGCACAGGTGGGGCTGCACAGTACCAGTGTACACAGGGTTAGGGCACTGGGGGAATCTATGGAGTCAGTGGGCACAGGTGGGGCTGCATAGTACCAGTGTACAAAGGGTGGGGCACAGGGGGGATGCACAGTGTAAGTAGGCAAAGATGGGGCTGCATAGTACCATTCAGTGACTGATTTTACCTATGGGCTGCAGGACTAACTATGGGCTGCAGGTAAAATCCACCACTCCTCTCCGTGTTAGTGAAGCTAGATGCAGTCCGTGACTGCACTGGCTTCACTGTGACTGGCAGTAACTTCCTATTGGAAGTCCTACCTGTCAGTCATAGACACACAAGTCAGTCCCATTGGGAGGTGTATCCTCCTCTCTGACTGCCAGACAGGACTGCAATAAGCCGAGACCTGGCTTCTTGTAGGAAGCCACTCTTTGCCTTTTGCACAACCCTATCTGGCTTCTATGGGTTATATAGTAAAAGAGTATAAACAGTGGGGGTACAGGGGAGATGCATGGTGTCAGTTGGCACAAGTGGGGCTGCATAGTACTAGTATACACAGGGTGGGGGCACAGGTGGGACTACACGTGTCAGTGGGCACGGATGGGGCTGCATAATACCAGTGTACACAGGGTGAAGTCGGAGTGGGGCTGCACAGTGACAGAGTATACACATTGGGTGTACAGGTGGGACTGCATGGTGTCAGTGGGCACAGGTAGGGCTGCATAGTACCAGTGTACACAGGGTGGGGGCACAGGTGGGACTGCACAGTGTCAGTGGGCACAGGTGGGGCTGCATAGTACTAGTGTGGTATCAGAGGGGGGCCGCTCAGTGACAGAGTATACACAGTGGGGGAACAGTTGGGTCTGCACAGTGTCAGTGCACATGGGGGTAGAGCTTTACAGTGGCATTGTCTACAAGGTGGGGGCAGAGCTGGAGCTATACAGTACAATACCAGTGTACTAGTTTTTACCTGCTCTAGTTTGCAGACAGTTGCTAACTCGCAATACAATCTCTCCAGAGGCGAAGCTGGCCCAGAAGTTCACTCTTTACACAGGGAGTTCACATTACACTATTCTAGACTGCTCCAAACTACACTGGCCTCTGCCCCACCCTGACCCCTTCCCACTCCCTGTACATACTCCCACAGAAGGAAGAACAGCCTGACTCCACCAGCAAGCCCCAACCCCTTTATCCACTCTCCAGCCTCTAGGGTCCTGGGAAAGGACACCTGGCTTACCATTGGTCAAGGGTGGCCTTTTTCTTATAGCCTGCTATGGAGGCAGCCATTTTCTGCTAGCCCCTGCTGTTCTGCAGCTATGCAGGGGGGTTAAACATTATAACTGAGAGCAGTTGGAAGCAGGAGGACCTCTGCCTCCCACAGCCAGGCGGCCCTGGATCACAAAAATGTTACTGGCCCAGGGGGTAGATGGCACCCTGCCCCCTTGCGAGTCAGCCTCTGACACAGATATGATCAGGGAGGGGAGGATGCAGAGCTTTTAGCATACTGTACTGCATTGGTTCCCAAACTTGGTACCACAGTGCAATAACGGGTGTTGCGGATGGCAGAGTCACAAATCACAATAATTTGATCCCGCATATTTGTAGTCTTGGCTGTGTTAACCATAGAGATACAGTATATATCCATTTATGCGGACTGCACTACCATACCTCCCAACTGTACAACTTTTGCCCACTGTCCCGCCATCCCACATGTGGGCCACTGCGATAGGGGGTAGGTTGCGATGGGGGGTAGGTTGCGTCCTGCGATGGGGGGTAGGTTGTAAGGCCCCCATAAAACTCACAGCTCTGCAGAACAAGTGTTGAATAAATTCTGTTCATGTGCATGTAGTCTCTGCTCAGTGGAGAGAGGGACTGGGGGCAGCCCCCAGTGTCATGAAGACAGTGAGGCATGGCTCATGGGTGTTGCATTTCCCGGGAGACCAAATCTCCCAACCGAAAAGTTGGTAGATTTGGCACTACTTGTGTGTGACTTTGCTGTCAAATGGGTTGTGTACGGGATCCCGACAGTCAGGATGCCGGCAGTCAAAATACTGACAGCGGCATCCCGGCTGTCATAATCCCGACACATTGTGGAAAGTAATGTAACCCTCACTCTTACCCTTCCTCGAACCCTCCCTTCCGGCAGACTAACCCTAGCCGCCTCCTACCGCAGTCTAACCCTAATACTTACCAGCGGAATGTGTCAAGATTCTGACAGTTGGGACGCCACTGCCTGTATTGTGACCATCAGCAAGCTGACTACATCCCCCTCAACTTCCACTCTATCCTCCTCCTCCTCCTCCAGGTTAATGAGCACTAATGATTTTCCAACAAGACATTCTCTCCAAATCTATATAATTATCTGGCAACTAGGAGAATAAACTTAAAGTGAAGATGGTTCTTGCACAGAATCCTGAGCTCTCAGAACAATTCAATGTACGTAGTGTTCCCTCTCTTACTTATATGGCTTCTACCAGTGTGTATTTTTCATGTGTGCCTAACATTTAAAGAAAGAACTGAGAATCCTTGATAGATTACATATTAACCGGCCTATATAATGTCGCTGAATTTCTTACCATGTGTTTGATTGCTTATTTACGGATACATACCTCCATTTGACAGTATTGATGTTTGTAAATGTGTGATTAGCATTTTCAATGTTTGGTGGAAAAAGAAAACAGATTGTATTTTTTGTAATACTACTAAGGTCTCCAGTAACGCCTTCCATTGAGCAGTAAACACCAACCTCTAGAATACGTGACAATAGGTCACATTGCTTTTATGTCTGAGCCCCATAATGGTGTATAGTAGCTCTAGGAAAAGAGAACAGCAAAGATGCGCACACAAGCTTGGGGTTATTTATTTAACCAGTGACGGAAACAAAAAGGTAATATTTTAATCTCTGATAGCCGTAAGAGTCTTTTGTGCAGTTTATTATTGCTTGGATATATATGAATATTTAATAAGTCAATCAATCAGGTTACAGGGCACTCTGTTAACAACAAAAGTGATGTGGCAGTAAAATATACAACGTGTATGTCCTATGTACCTGACCTGTATATATTATTTATTGCTTCAAGTTATTTTAGCATCATTGTATCTTTTATGGACTAATGATTGTCATTTTTTACACTTGTTCTATTTGTTAATCATTCATTTAACAATTTAATACGAATGCATGCAGATCAAAAATTATTTGTACAGTGTATACATTTCTGTTTATATTCTATACTTGTTACAGTTTATACATTTGTTTATTACAATTTAAAATGATTAATTTAAGGCACTAAACCAGTGATGGCTAACCTTGACACTCCAGCTGTTGTTGAACTACACATCCCAGCATGCCCTGCTACAGTTTTGCTATTTGGCCATGCTAAAACTGATGCAGGGCATGCTGGGATGTGTAGTTCAACAACAGCTGGAGTGTCAAGGTTAGCCATCACTGCACTAAACCATTCTTTGGGGCAACGTCTCAAAGCTAGGAGAGAGAGTGCAACGAAATAAAGTGCCAACTGTCATTTTTTTTTTTTTTAATTCTTTATTTATACGTGGTTAAGCATAGTATGGAAAAATTACATGAACATAAGGGACCGGAGGCCAACGGGACCAACGTCCAGCATAAACCACAAATTTTCAGATAAACAACAAAGTTAATAAAAAAAGAAAGAACAGTAACATTCAAGTATGGAATTCAGGGGGGGGGGGGGGGGAGGGAAAGGGGAAGAGGGGGGGGGAGGGGGGGAACCACAGTATAATCTGTGCGCAGTGTATATCCTGGAAATGGTAGGATTAAGAGAAAGAGTGAGAGGGTAATCAAGGGGTAGACAAAAGAAGAGTAGAAAATGGGAAGGAGGAGAAGAGAGTGAGAGAAGAAAAGAGGGGGAGGAAAACATAGGGGGGGAGCAGTAGGCAGTGCCCATGGGTCTGCGGACTAAGTTAGGGGCAAGGGTGGGGGGCTGGGCCTCTACGTTCAGCAGCGAGCCAGGCAGGGCCGGCGCTATCACTAGGCAGCTTTAGGCAGCTGCCTATGAGCGGCGGCCACTGGAGGGCGGCAGAACACACTGAGAAAATGCTGTCTCTACAAATCTGTCGCCCCCCACCTCCGTGATAGCGCCTCACATATTCACTTGAGGGTTCAGGCATGTTGCCTGCACCCTTACCACCCCCCCACCCCCAGGGCACTTTTATTTTCCCTTTGCAGCCACATGCTGCAGTGTGCTCATACAGAAGCCGACGCTCTGCTGAGTTTGCTTCCTGCATGGACAGGAACAGGAAGTCACCTGGTGCACATGTGACAGTGAGAGAGGAGAGGAGAGGAGCCTTCAGACGTGAGGAGCAGCAGCCCAGCAGGTCTATCAGAAAGCCATACCATACGGGGGGGCACAGACTCCGGTACATTCTGCTGCTAATGAGGGAAACTGGTAATTTTAGTGTGTGCAGGGGAGGGGGGGGTATATTAGTGTGTGCAGGGGAGGGGGGGTATATTAGTGTGTGCAGGGGAGGGGGTGGTATATTAGTGTGTGCAGGGGAGGGGGTGGTATATTAGTGTGTGCAGGGGAGGGGGGGTATATTAGTGTGTGCAGGGGAGGGGGGGTATATTAGTGTGTGCAGGGGAGGGGGGTATATTAATGTGTACAGGGGAGGGGGGTGGTATATTAGTGTGTGCAGGGGGGTATATTAGTGTGTGCTGGGGAGGGGGGTGGTATATTAGTGTGTGCAGGGGGGGTATATTAATGTGTGCAGGGGAGGGGGGTGGTATATTAGTGTGTGCAGGGGGGGTATATTAGTGTGTGCTGGGGAGGGGGGTATATTAATGTGTGCGTCAGCTCCCTTTCCCACTGCACTCGCCAACCCGGCATATTGCCAGTGACGCGGCGGGGGTGGCACTTGGAGATCACATGATCTCCAAGCGCCGCCCGCACATTCACTGTACACTGCAAAGTTTGCTGAGTTGAACACGTGTTCAACCCTGCAAATCACCCGAGTTGGAATACACTCGACCCGGATTATTCCAACTCGAACCTTTTACACCAGCCAGCAACACGGGTTATGCACCTTCATGTGCAATAATCCGTGTTATATGCTGGCGGTGTAAAAGGGGTATTAACCCTCACTCCGTCACCTCTCTTCTATTACACTCTTCCTGTTGTTCACCATTTCCCCATCACCTCTCTCGCTTGTTACCCAGTGACTCTCACCCTCTCAATGTCACCCTCTGTTTTCACCCTCTGCTTGTCACCTTCCTCCACTCACTGGTCACTGCCTCTCCCTAGCTTCACTCTCTACCCTTCTCTCCCTGCTGTTACCCTTTTCCCGTCCGCTCTCTCTCCTGCCACCCTCTCCCTGTCACCTACTGACTTTTCTGTCACCCACCGTCTCTAACACTCACCCGATCACCCTCTCTCTCTTTTCACATTTCTGTGGGGTCTATTCATGAATCAGTGAAAAGTGTGAAGAAGTTGCCCATGGCAACCAATCAGCTTATATAATTGTATAGAATACACTTTATAAATGTTACCTCAACACTGATTGGTTGCCATAGGCAACTTCTCCACTGTTTACACTGCATCATGAATAGACCCCTATGAAACATAGTAAAGAGACATGTCAAGCAGACATACAGCTGTGTCCCTCCTCAGCTTAAAGGCTAATTGTGGCAAATGCAACTTGTTTTCTGCAATAAGCGTGCCTGCGGGTGTCCATGAATGCGCTATTAGGATCGTATGGTGGCCCTCATTCCGAGTTCGCTCGCTAGCTGCTTTTAGCAGCTTTGCACACGCTAAGCCGCCGCCCTCTGGGAGTGTATCTTCGCTTAGCAGAATTGCGAACGAAAGATTAGCAGATTTGCGAATAGAAATTTCTTAGCAGTTTCTGAGTAGCTCGAGACTTACTCCTACACTGCGATCAGTTCAGTCTTTTTCGTTCCTGGTTTGACGTCACAAACACACCCAGCGTTCGCCCAGACACTCCCCCGTTTCTTCAGACACTCCCGCGTTTTTCCCAGAAATGCCAGGATTTTTCCGCACACTCCCATAAAACGGCCAGTTTCCGCCCAGAAACACCCACTTCCTGTCAATCACACTCCGATCACCAGAACGATGAAAAATCTTCGTTAGGCCGTGAGTAAAATAGCAAACTTTTGTGCTAAAAATTTGCGAAAAAATCTAACGAGTGAACAACTCGGAATCACCCCCGGTGTGTACACTCCTGCGAATGGGATGCAGCTTGCCGTGGCTAGTCATCAGCGCAATGTGGCTGCTTGCTGGTAGGATGAGAGTGGCCACATCTGTATTTGTAGGAGGGCGCAAAATGTATAGTTTGCAGGAGGGCGCTGATCACCTTAGCACCGGCCCTGCCTGCAACCCCCGCATGATGCCCGCACCCTGCAAATTGTGGACTCGGGCACGATGCCCGCACCCCTTCTCCCCCGCAATTGTGGACTCTGTAATGATGCCCGCACACCGACTACTATATACATGATGTATATTATATCTATATCCCACGGAAACCCTTCCACACAAATCCTGCGTTTGCCCCTGGATGCCCACACAACCCCCCCCACCACGAATTGCGGACACTTGGGGATGAAGCCCACACCCCTCCACGAATTGCAGGCTCAGGCATGATGCCTGCATCCCCCCATGATTGTGGAGACGGGCATGATACCCGCACAACATACACCCCCCCCCCCCTGCACGAATTGCGGACTCGGGCATGATGCCTGCACCCCCCCACGATTGCGGACCCGGGCGTGATTCTCTCCCCCACCCCCCCTGCGAATTGCGTTCTCGGGCATGATGTCCGATCGCCACTAATCCTCCGCCCCCTGATTGCAGACTCCAGCTTGTTGCCCGCAACACCCTCACGATTGCAGAGTCGGGGGCATGTAGCACACACCACCAAATCCGCCCCCCACATCCCAGCGCGACTCCAGATTCTGGGATGTTTCAGTCTCCCCCCTCCCCTGGATGGCAGACTCAGGTACCCCTCCCTCGCGATTGCAGACTCCCACATGTTGCCCGCAAACACCCCCCTCCCCACACTACGTAGAATCAGGCATGTTGCTCACAACCCTCCCTTCTATTGCAGACTCGGTGAGGTTTCCTTTTCCTTCCCGCGCGATTGCAAACTCCCGCTTGTTGCCCGCACCCCCCCTCCCAACATACTGCGATTGTAGAATTGGGCATGTTGCCCGCAAAACACAAATCCCCCCCCCCCTATTGTAGACTCTGTTATGTTCCTTTCCCCCCTCGCGATTGCAAATTCCCGCCTGTTGCCTGCAGCCCCCGCCCGAGCGATTGCAGAATCGGGCATAGTGTCCGCATCTCGCCCATTCGCAGACTCTGGCATGTTGTCCACATCCTCCCCCCCCCCACACACACACCTTGCGATTTCAGTCTCAGGCGTGTTTTTGACTACCACCCCATCAGCGATTGCAGACTCCCGCTTGTTGCCCGCTAGCCCCCACCCCCACAATTGCAGACTCCTGCATGTACGGCATCCACCACGTACCACTATGTAAGCATGCAGAGGGGGGGGGGGGGGAGCAGGCTAAAGTTTTGCCTAGGGTGTCAAGAAACCTTGCACCGGCCCTGGAGCCAGGGGGCCCAGACCTGCTCAAAGATGTGGCCCCGGTCGTGGAGATAGTATGTGATCTTTTCCATTGAGGCAATGTGCCAAATTTTGGTTTTAAGGGACGGGAGAGAGGGTGGTGAGGGGTTCTTCCAATTAAGAGCTATCAGCGACTTTGCCGCTGCCAGGATGTGTGTGGCCAGCTTTTGCAACTGTCATTTTTTAAACACATCCTGTAGAACAGGGCAGGCCTAACCAGTCCTCGAGATCTACCAACAGTTCACATTTTCCAGACCACCTAGCTGGTGCACAGGTGTAGTCATTACTAATTAAGATGTGCTGCATTCATTCCTAACAGACAATTCCACATATCTCCAGGAGGCCTGGAAAACATGAACTGTTGGTAAATCTCGAGGACCGGTTTGGCCAGCCCTGCTGTAGAATGTCAGTTAGGAACTGATTGGTTGCTACCCTCTCTCTCTGTCTCCACATTGGGGGTTATTCAGTTGTGGAAGCAAGCAAAAAAAGTAAGCAACTGGACAAAACCATGTTGCACTGCAGGTGGGACAGATGTACAGTAACATGCAGAGAGATTCAGATTTGGGTGAGGTGAGTCCAAACTGAAATCTAAATTGCAATGTAAAAATATAGCTAACATTTCTGGGCTACATGCAAAATCAGACAGTATTTACCCTGCACAGAAAAAATCTAAATATATTTCCTCCCCTTGCATTGCAAAATGGTTTGATCCAGATACAAACTTACATGCTTTTTCTGCCTTGCTTCCAAATCCGAATCAGGTCCATTATCTATTGCAAGGTTTGCTTCATCTACCCCTTTGTATATCTTATTTACAAAAACTGATACAATCAATGGGACCATGCTACTTATTAGAATTTACAATGTTGTAGATAATAGGTAAGGCCAGATGATATGGTACAAATGTCCTTAATTTTCTGAATTGTAGTGTTGTTTTCATACTGACCCAAAAAGGTGTCTGTAAATTCCCAAATTAAAGACTAGGCATGAGCCCCAAGAGTGGATCCAGTGTATGGGCCAGGGAACATTGTGGCATCTTCCCCCTGGACTGGTTTGAAAACAGGGTGGCATCTTTCCCTCTTACCTGGCTGGTTGCACATTATGTGTTTAGTGGCTGATTCATCATCTTCTACCTGCTGTTTAGGTGCCGCCAGGTGCAGTCATGAAGCGTACACTTGTTGGGCGTGAGTCTAAAGGGGGATACACATGGGGAGATTTCTCTAAGGGATGTGTGCTGAGCGATCTGGCACCGACCGCTCAGCACACATCTCAGGACGCTCAGCACACAGCACAATGTGTGCGGAGCGATGGAAAAAAAGAAAACAAAAAAAACCCCTCACTTCACCCAGCGGTGAAGTGAGTGATCTGACTAGATTTGGCATGCATGCAGGCAGAGTCAGTGACAGCAGCGCACGGAGCCGCGCATCGCTATGGGCTATACACATGGAGCGTGGGGGCTTAACTTCTAAGCAATCCAGTCAGATTAATTAGAATTTAAGCACACATCTCTACGTGTGTAGGTAGCCCCCTTTACTCTTTACACCAATATAGACAAGTGAGGTGGAAACTCCCTAATCTATATTTAATGCCACCAGAGACTGGGGTCCGATTATGTATTATTACAAACATTAGTCAGAGGGCTATGCTAAATCACCTGCAGGTGTTTCCTTTTGTACTGTGCCACCGGTCATGCCAAACAGCCCCTCTCAGCCAGATCCAATGATAATTGGCCACGGTGAGAGACTTTTTCGTTCAAGATATGTGTACATACAGTATGTAAAACCAATTCCTGTGCAGTTAAAGTTATAGCCTAGCGCCTCTAGTACACTGTGAGTGGCTTTTTGCTGCATTTGTGAATAAAACGCAAAGTTGAAAGAAAAATATGGCCTATTACTTCTCTAAGAGCATCTCAGTCATGCAAAGTGTCTTATGCCGAATGACAAAGACGAATGGTGTATGAGGACATATCTGTACCCCCTAAAAGAAAAGTCTTGATTTGCCTTTGGTAGGTACCTCTTATTGTGTTGGAAATGGGCTTCACAGCAGAGTAAAAAAATATAATTTTTTTTTTCAGTTTCATTTAATGACTTGTATGTGCAACCTTTGTTGAATACAGTGTTTTATGTGTTTTTAGTCATGTGTGCATGTCATCAGGCAATGTACAGTAGTTTACTTTAGTTTGCCTTGATACAACACAAATCTACTGTACTCTGCATAGGATATTACTGTATGCAAAACACATCTTTGTGACCTAGTCAAGTGTAATGAAAATGAATAACGCTGCCCAATAACAAATATTTGGCAGTGCACTAAAGAACAAAGACAGAAAGATGAAGTGCTTTTGGTAAAAGTTGTTGGATTACATGGTAAGTCTAACATTTTAGTTATCTCCAAATAAACAACCAATTTAAGGATTTCCCATTTACTTGATCATTAATTTGAACGTTTCCCTTTTCTGAATGTAATAGGAAGAAATCACTGACCACATAAGAACTCAAGCTATTTATATGGGTGCCCTTATTTGTACGTTAAAGGACGTGATGTGTTTAAGATGCCGTTGGTCAGTATCCCGGCAGTTGGAATCCCGAAAACCCCTCAAAATGCCGACTGTGGAATCCCAACAGGGTCAGGAGACTGATGTTGGAATCCTGACAGCCAACATCCCGAATGCAAATATAGCAGATGGGTTAGGGTTAGGGCTGGATGAAGGGCAGGGGTGTAGCGAGGGTGGCTCCGATGGAGCGCGAGCTCCGGGCGCCAAAAAAGTTAGAGGGCGCGCTGCCGCCCACCACCCCCATCCCTGTGGGCCACTGTACTGGCAGCCAAAGAGCAGGAGGAAGGGAAGCAGAGGGGGTGCACACTGGCTCGGAGACTAGGTAGGGAACAGGGCAGGCCAGAGGTGATAGCGGGAGAGACTGACAGCTCTGCCCACCCTCTTTATAGTGCTGTGAGGCAGTAATGCTAACCATTAAACCATCCGTACTGCCATGCCCCTATATTGTTGTTGCAAGCCTTCAGCATGTACTGAGCCTATTTTAAGCATGGGGGGCACCCAAAGGAAACTTTTGCCCTGAGCTCCATAAGGTCTAGAAACGCCCTGTCACCAATTTAGGATTTTTAAATATTGTTTCTTTTCAAATGTAACATGCACCCATATGTTGGCTAGGCCCACAATTCAGTACAGGGGAAGGGGGCGCCAAAACATGCCCTTGCTCTGGGCACCATGGCCTAGCTACACCTCTGATGAGTGGGGTTAGGTTTAGGCACCACCGGTATGAGGTTAAAGTTAGGCTGCGGGAAGGGAGGGTTTGAGTTAGGGGGTAGGTTCAGAGGGTGGAATGTACTCACCTTGCCCCAGTTGGGATTCCGCTGTCGGGATCGTGACTGCCGGCATCCCGCCCGGTGGTCACTCATACTGATCTCTAAAGGACATGTGGGCAAATGTGAGCCTTACAGCCACGGTACGCTAGCATACAGCTCAGCTATTTTTGTCGGCAAATGATGTTCTATGAGGAGATGGAGGCAAGGCCTCACAATTAAGCACCGCTGTTCGGGCAGCTTTGAGTGAAATTTGGGTATTGAAATCTTTGGCATAGGAAGGTATGCTCATGCAAGTTTTACTGTCTTTTAAGGTTTTTGGTTTACAGATGTGTCCTCATACTGTACATCTAGCCTCAATACACCATATAGCGAGAAGCCTGGCATGAGTAATCTGTCAGGTCGAGGAGACGGTGCAGATTAATTTGATATTTGGCAGTGTAATATTGTGTGTGACTTATTCTGTATACGAAGCGCGACGAAACTTGTAGTGGAAAAAAGCTGCAGCTGCTACATTGTACATTGCATTTTCTATGCAGATTCAGAGACTCAGTCGCACACACATATACAAGTGTTGCATATTAAATTTATCAGCAAAGTCTTCTGGCATGTCCAAGTCGCATCATGTTGCAACTAAGATGCATTTTTCTAGCAGAACCTCACGGGACGTGGAAGGCTGAGAAGGGCTGTTTAGCGCGACTGCAGTAATGATGTATGATGACACATCTGTATTTGTATTTTTTTTTCAATGCAGTCCTAGTGGTCTGGGGAGAATACCTGCAGTTTTGTCACAACACTATTTGCAACAATTAGAACAGTATATCCATACTTGGCTACTGTCCTACAATGTCCAGGATAGTCATGAATTTCAGAAAGCCTTCTCAGAGAGATGGTTGTGTCTTTGTACATAAGCGGTGGATCTGAGATGCCTCCAGTAAACATTACATTACAAATCCCAGCAGCTGTGACATTTACATAGCTGTCAAGGCATTTGCATACATTTGTGTATCAGGCCTTTGTCACATTGCAGACGCAGCAAAAAGCTACTCACCATGTACACTATGGGCTACGACATTAACCATAAATTAACTGGTTGTACAAAATCACACCTGAAGCAAAACGGAACTTGGTGTAAGGATAAGATATAGCTACATTCATCAGAGCCTGCTTACACAGATTCCGACTCAGTTGCAAACAGAAAAATGTTGGACACCCCACCCCACAATGCTAGCAATGCACTCGGTCACTCCCAGTTGTTTTTGTTATACAAATAAGATGCACATTTTGAGCTAAAAAGACTCTCTGCATGGCCAAGTCACACAGGAATTGGCGCTCTAAGATGAGTTACAGTATCTGGCATGACTGAAGCCACAGTAAAAAAAAAAAAAAGGACATATTTGTAGATCCTGGTTGTATACACCTAGTAATTTACAAAGAGTGTAACGTACACATAGGATTGCCCAATCCCACTTCAAATCTATCTTAATGCTGACCCTACATGGTGCAATACTCCAGCCAGGATCATCGGTTTGATATTGCGATGTCTTTAAGTAATGAAAATGACTACAATGCTCTAAAATAATCTAAATAAAACAGCGTGAATCATTATTGGCAATGGTGGTAAATGCTGTTGGAAGATCACCACTATTACTCTATCGGGCATATTTATATTTTTCACACCCATTTTACATTATTTTAATATCACCTAAATGTACTATAGGGCAATTGGAGGAAATTTTGTAAAATTTTCCTCCAAGCCCTTTATATTGCATTTTTTTTAGTAACCAAACTGGATTACCCATACTTGTAATTGGAAATGCAATCTGGGCAAATTTAAAAACTGCAAAAAAAACAAAAACAAAAAAAAAACACACAACAGAAAGAACCCTGTGATAATAATGCTATCTTAAAATAGCGTTATGGCAGCGTCCCCGCTGATACACATTTAGTGTATCTTTTATTATTTTTTATACAAATACAGGTACAGTGGTGCCTGGGCTGTACTGGAGGCTAGAGCAGAGCCAGCAGCAGGCAGAGGTTGGGAGTTTTAGGCAGCAGGGACAGGAGCCCGTGGTGGGGAGCAGGAGCCGGGCAGACGGGTTTAGGCAGGCACAATGACTGCGACGCATGCTCATACACTATATTTTCCAAAAAATACAGTGATATGTCTGTGAAGCAGATTTGCAGGGACAGAGCTTTCTCGCAAACTCTGTCCCTGCATGCGTTAATCGATACATCCCAGCACACATGCTTTAAGAGAGGAGGGGGCCCGTGTGCAGTCTCTGATTGGTACCCCTTCTCTCCAGTGGTGCAGTGGACTCTGGCATTTGCCCAGGAACATGGCGCCCGCGCTGCGTCCCTGGGGACATCTCTATTGCACATGCGTGAATCACAGGAAAACAGCCATGGCGGACATTTTCGAGTGATTTTTGTTACTCTGTAGCAAGTATCGGGCCGACAGAGTGGTGAGTATGGCTATATAGGTGCAGGGTGTGTGGTGTGTGAGCCCACTGGACCCAGGGTCCCACGTACACCACACCCCTTGCACCCATTATAGATATGTCAGAGCATCCCTGCAATGTATTCAATTATTGGGGCAAATGTATGGTGATTAAAATTGCCCCTATGTGAGGTATCAAAAGTGATCTGGCAAGCTGAGCTTAGAAACCAAGGAATTTGACCTTGTCCAATTTAACCACATGGCACACGTTGTGCTGTTCTCTACAAGTTTGGTCTGTGTATAATTCCTATGTGTGGATTATGTGTTCAATGAATGGATGTGTGTGTGTTTCCATTACACTTTAGGGGTAATTCAGAGTTGATCGCAGCAGCACATTTGTAAGCAGTTGGGCAAAACCATGAGCACTGCAGGTGGGGCAGATATAACATGTGCAGAGAGAGTTAGATTTGGGTGGGTTATTTTGTTTCTGTGCAGGGTAAATGCCGGCTGCTTTATTTTTACACTGCAATTTATATTTCAGTTTGAACACACCTCACCCAAATCTAACTCTCTCTGCACATGTTATATCTGCCCTCCTGCAGTGCACATGGTTTAGCCCAACTGCTAACAAATTTGCTGCTGTGATGACCTCTGAATTAGGCCCTTTGTGCAGCTTTGGTCTTGGCAATGAGCCCTAACGTAATCCATAATAAATAGAAACACATGCTTAAGTTGCTAAGGGTTTGTCAGTGGTACAGAGGGAGATACAGAGTGGGGGAATGGTGATGGTAATGATTCATGGTGAGCAGAATTGTGATTGGGTAAAAAAAATTACAGTGCGGACCAATGACTTTGGTGGAGCTTCCATAGTCAGACTCCCTAGGCTTTGTGCTGAGGAGTAGCCAGAACTTTGTGGGCCCGATAGCAACATTTTAAAGGGGCCCCTGTTCCAATGCTTCTACATAGACACCACTCCACAGCAGTTGTAAATTTTATACCCTATAAAAGTACAATAGTAATACCTTAGTTAATGTTATGCCCCATAGTAGTGTCTTAGTTTATTTTATAAACCATAGTGATACAATGTGACATAATGTGAACTAGGGTAAGTAAATATAAGTGGGTTCAGTTTCCCGAGAACCGTATCCCCCCCTACCCCCAAACATCATGCTCCGAGCCGGTATCTAAGCCCGGCTCGGGACATCCTGCCAGACTCCGAAACCAGAACAAGGCAAAATGTCATCATCATGGTGTCGGATTCTCACGGGTTTTG
Source organism: Pseudophryne corroboree (assembly GCF_028390025.1). NCBI lineage: Eukaryota > Metazoa > Chordata > Amphibia > Anura > Myobatrachidae > Pseudophryne > Pseudophryne corroboree. The sequence continues at coordinate 719,512,940 of NC_086445.1, forward strand.
GATTCCACATAAACAGCCGCGCATCGCCGTCATTTTCACTCCAGATTTGAAGAGTGAGGGAGACAGACCTCTTTCTCTCTATGGGTGGTGGTGTCATGTGAGGTTAGTATGTGCTCTGTAGGGGTGCTACTGCAGTCACTGTGGTGTACCTGTGCGGTCCTGGTTGTCACTGGTGTTTCATGTGCTGTTAACGGTGGTGCAGCTGTACATGGGTGTTGCTGTCCTGGCTATCACTGTGTTGTACAAGTAGCAGGGCCACGGTCCTCCTGTATGCTGTAAAACATAGGGGTGCTGCTGTTAAAATAACATTACCCTGGCCCTGTATGCTGTAAAAATTCAGGGGCGCAGTTATTTGAATAAAAGTACACTGGTCCTGTATGTTGTAAGAATACAGGAGTGCTGTGAAAATAAAGGGGCACTGTTCTGTGTGCTGTAATAATAAAGGGGTGCTGTCCTGTGAAATGGAGAACAACAATTTGGAGGAAAAATAAAAAAGTTCCTAGTACTAGTGCTGAAGCTGCTGCTGCCACCAGTCATGACATTGACGATGCAATTCCATCAATGTCGTCTGCTAAGGCCGATGCCCAATGTCATAGAGGGCATGCAAAATCCAAGAAGCAAAAATTAATAATAAAATTTTTTTTTATCTGATGAGAAGCGTAAAATTGGCAATATGACATTCACGACACGAAGTGGCAAGGAAAAGCTAAGGCCTTGGCCTATGTTCATGACTGGTGGCTCAGCTTCTCATGAGGATGGAAACCTCCTCCCTCTCAAAAAATTAAAAATGAAGCTTGTTAAAGCACAGGAAAAAACAACTGTGCATTCAGAGAGATCACAAATCTCCAAGGAGAGTCCAAGTGTGTCCGCAGTTGCGATGTCTAGGCCTGACCTTTCCAAGACTGTATGGAAAGAGGAGGCTCCTACCACCATTTGCATGCACCCTGCAAGTGCTGGGTAGAGCACCGCCAGTCCAGTTGCTGATATTGAGATTGAGGATATCACTGTAGACGTACACCAGGATGAGGAGGATATTGGTGTAGCTGATGCTGAGGAGGAAGTTGATGATGAGGATTCTGATGCTGATGTGGTTTGTTTGAATAAGGCACCAGTGGAGACAGTTGTTGTCTATGGGATGAGAAAGCCCATTGTGATGCCTGGGCAAAATACCAAAAAAGCCACCTCTTTGGTGTGGAATTATTTCTCCACAAATCCGGACAACAGGTGTCAAATAGTGTGTTGCCTTTCTCAATCCGTAATAAGTGGGGTAAGGACGTTAACCACCTAGGAACATCCTCCCTTATACGTCACCTGCAGCGCATTAATCAGAAATCATTGTTACGTTCAGAAACTTTGGATAAGAGCGTAAGCAGTCCACTGACACCTAAATCCCTTCTTTCTGTTGTACCCAAGCTCCTGCAAGCCACACCACCAACTTCCTCAACATCAATTTCCTCCTCAATCAGGTACGGAAGTAGTCCTGCAGGCCATGTCACTGACATGACTGGTGAGTTCTCTCCTAACCAGGGGGGTAATTCAGACCTGATCGCTCGCTAGCGTTTTTTGCAGTGCTGCGATCAGGTCAGAACTGCGCATGCATATGCACTGCAATGCGCAGGCGTGTCGCACAGGTACAAAGTGGATCATTGCTCAGCGATGGGTTTGTGCAAAGAATGCATTTGCACAGGCATTCACAAGGTGATTGACAGGAAGAAGGCATTTGTGGGTGTCAACTGACCATTTCCTGGTAGTGGTTGGAAAAACACAGGCATTCCCAAGCATTTCCAGGGTGAGTGTCTGACGTCAATTCCGGTCTCAGACAGGCTGAAGTGATCGCAGCAGCTAAGTCCTGGGCTACTCACAAACTGCACAAAATCTTTTTATACCGCTCAGCTGCACATGCGATTGCACACTTGTACAGCTAAAATACACTCCCCGGTAAGCGGCGACTATGTGAATACAGAACTGCAAAAAACAGCTAGCAAGCGATCAGGTCTGAATTACCCCCCAGGATTCCTCCGGAGTATCCTTGAGTGGTACGAGTACTGCTGCCACTGCTGTTGTTGCTGCTGAGAGTCGATCATCATCCGAGAGGGGTAGTCAGTAGACCACTTGTACTACTTCAACTAAGCAATTGGCTGTCAAACAGTCCTTTGCGAGGAAGATGAAATATGACAGCAGTCACCCTGTTGAAAAGCGGATTACTGAGGCCATAATAACTATGCTGCTGTTAGACGTGCATCCGGTATCTGCCATTAGTGCAGTGGGATTTAGACAGTTGATGGACGTAATGTGTCCCCAGTACCAAATCTCGTCTATATTCCACTTCACTAGGCAAGCGATTCCAGGACTGTACAGGGACATTAAGAAAAGTGTCCTCAATGTCCTGAAAAATGCGGTGGTAGACACTGTCCACTTTACCATGGACATGTGGATAAGTGGAGCAGGGAAAACTAAGGACTACATGACTGTGACAGCCCAGTGGGTAGATGTAATGCCCCCCGCAGCAACAACAGCAGCTGCAACAGTAGCAGCATCTTACAAACGCCAGCTCGTTCCTAGGCAGGCTACACTGTGTATCACTGGTTTCCGTAAGAGGCACACCACTGATAACCTCTTACGGAAACTAAGGGACATCATCGCACAATGGCTTACCCCACTTAGACTCTCCTGGGGATTTGTGATATCGGACAATGCCACCAATATTGTGCGTGCATTACATTTGGGCAAATTCCAGCACGTCCCATGTTTTGCACATACAATTAATTTGGTGGTGCAGAATTTTTTTTTAAATGACAGGGATCGCACAGGAGATGCTTTTGGTGTCCTAAAAATTGCGGGCCACTTTCGACATTCAGCGACTGCGTGCCGAAGACTAGGGCACCAACAAACACTCCTGAACCTACCCTGCCATCACCTGAAGCAAGAGGTGGTAACGAGGTGGAATTCAACACTATATGCTTCAGAGGATGGAGGAGCAGCAAAAGGCCATTCAAGCCTATACATCCACCTATGATATAGGCAAAGGATGAGGAATGCACCTGACTCAAGTGCAGTGGAGAATGATTTCTGTGTTGTGCAAGGTTCTGCAACCCTTCGAACTTGCCACATGTGAAGTCAGTTCAGACACTGCCAGCTTGAGTCGGGTCATTCCCCTCATCAGGCTTTTGCAGAAACAGCTGGAGAAATTGAAGGAGGAGCTAAGATGGAGCGATTCTGCTAAGTTTGTGGGACTTGTGGATGGATCCCTTTATTCGCTTTGCCAAGATTCAAGTGTGGTCAATCTGTTGAAATCAGAGCACTACATTTTGGCCACCATGCTCGAGCCTAGGTTTAAAGCCTACATTGTAACTTTCTTTCCAGCAGACACAAGTCTGCAGAGGTGCAAAGACCTGCTGGTGAGAAAATTGTCAACTCAAGCGGCACATGACCCATCAACAGCTCCTCCATTTTCTCCCACAACTGGGGCTGCGAGGAAACAGATACAATTCCCTAGCCCACCCACTGGTGGTGATGCAAGGCAGTCAGAAGGAAGTGTTGACATCTGATCTGGACTGAAGGACCTGCCAACGATTACGGACATGTCTACTGTCACTGCATGTGATGCTGTCACCATTGAAAGAATGGTTGAGGATTATATCGGGGAAAGCATCCAAGTAGGCATGTCAGACAATCCGTATGTATACTGGCAGGATAGAGAGGCAATTTGGAGGCCATTGCACAAACTGGCTTTATTTTATCTAAGTTGCCCCCCTTCCAGTGTGTACTCCAAAAGAGTGTTTAGTGCAGCCGGTAACCTTGTCAGCGATAGGCGTAGGAGGTTACTTCCAAAAAATGTGGAGAAGATGATGTTCATCAAAATGAATTATAGATTTCCCCAGGAAGACCTTTACCAGCAATTGCCTCCAGAAAGTACACAGGGACCTATGATGGTGGATTCCAGAAGGGACGGATTACAGTAATACTCTGTGAGGAGGATGAGGATGTACACACTTAAAGGGGTGAGGAATTGGAGGATGAGGAAGACATCTTGCCTCTATAGAGCCAGTTTGTACAAGGAGAGATTAATTGCTTCTTTTTTTTTGGTGGGGGCCCAAACAAACCAATCATTTCAGCCACAGTCATACGGCTGACCAGGTCGCTGAAATGATTGGTTTGTTAAAGTGTGCATGTCCTGTTTATACAACATAAGGGTGGGTGGGAGGGCCCAATGACCTTTCCATCTTGCACCTCTTTTTTTTCATTTGCATTATGTGCTCTTTGGGGCTTAGTTTTTAAAACTGCCATCTTGTCTGCCACTGCAGTGCCACTCCTAGATGAGCCAGGTGTTTGTTCCACACACTTGTGTCGCTTAGCATAGTCATCCAGCGACATCGGAGCAACCATTTGACAAAAACAATATTGTGAGGTGTAAGACTGGAAATGAGTGAAAATTTATGTTATTGAGGTTAATAATACCGTAGGATAAAAATTACCCTCAAATTCTGTGATTTTAGCTGTTTTTATGTTTGTGTTTTTTTTTCAAAAAATCATCCACATCCAAAACCAATCCAGATCCAAAAACACGAGCGGTGATCCAGATCCAGAACCAAAACCCGAAAAAGTGTCTGCCGCACATCTCTAATTGTAAGCTGGCTAGTACACATTATGCAACACAGTACCTCCAAGTTACATTATGACACACATTGTCTACTGTTCATAATATGCCACATTACAGTTTACCCTAATCATTTACTGCCACCCTATAATGCTTCCCTTTCATACTGTGCCACATTACAGTGCTCTCAAGTTCAAATTATGTCATATATATTACAGTGACCCACTTCATATTACACTGTGCTATAGTGCCTCCATTTCATATTGTGCCCCATTACAGAGTTCCAGTTCATATTATGTAACATTAAAGTACCCTCCAGTTCATATTATACTTCATTACAAGAGGCTGGTCAAATTAGGGCACTTTAAAATGGCATCATTTGAAACGAAGGCACTGTACACTGCCCAGTTCAGATTATGCCACATTACAGTGCCCCCTTACCACTATAACATCAATTACACAAAATGGAAAGACACTCAATCAGGCTGGGCAACCCGGACCCCATTCCTTAGCAGGAACACTCAGGAAATGAGTATGCAACTATATAACCTGTGTCTGGGGCCCCTAAGCCTCTGCGCCCCGTAGCAATGGCACCCCTTCTACCCACAATAGCTATGCCCATAATTTTGTGTATCCTGGGTTCGGCTTGGGACTATTATCAAGAATGACAAAGCAATGACTAAATCTTCTGCTGTATTGCATTGTTGCAATGGCTGCTTTTGTACACTATCAAGCATAGGCTTGCAATACTATACCATCCCTTTAACCCCTTCAGTAATGTCTTTATTATTCCCATGTCACATCTCCCAGGGTGGGTTTTTAAATGAATTACCTACTCTTTGCCAGGGGATTTACGCGCTGGGTGTTATGCTTGTTGCCAGGGGTTTCACGCGCTGGGTGTCCTGCTTGTTGACAGAGGTTTCATGCTCTGGGATCTATGCTTGTTGCCAAGGGAGTGTATATTCCCTGGAGGGCACTAGCCTGCCAGCACTTAAATCCCTCTCCCCCTTCTCCCTAGTACTCTGCTCGGGGGGGCGGAGTTTCACGGAATTACGCAGTTGCATCGTGAGGTTGCGATGCAACCGCGTCATTCTGCAAAACTCTGCCCCCCAAGTGGTATTCACGGGAGTAGAATGCATCCACAAAGTGCACAGGTGGATGGCTCACCTGATGCTAGAAACGGCACTGCTTGTCGGATTGGTTGGACATGTCCCGTAAATCTTCCGGGATAGCCAATATCAGTAGTGGAGCTAGCCACAGAGTTTTTCCAGGCATACCACTGCTAATGGGTTACACAGGTTCTGTGGCTGATTAAAACCAGGAGAAATGCAGGCTTGAAGTCAGCCAGACACAGAACCTGTGTAACCCATTAGTGTGCCAGTTTAAAGGGATCGTGTATTAAGCCTAAGCATAAAGACCCTTGTACATGTAGGTATGGCTATGCAGTGGGTGGCATGACAATACAGCTTTTGGGCTGTTTCAGGGTTTTTTCTTAAATAGAGGTTTAGAAGCATTGAACGCTTGATGGTATCGGGATCCCGGCACTTGGGATGCTGGCAGTCAGAATACTGGAAGCAGCATCCCGACGTACAGATTCCCGACACCTGCGAGGTATGTATTGTAACCCTCCCCCCCTACCCCTAACCCTCCCTACCCACAGCCTGGCCCTAACCCTCCTCCCCCCCTATAGCCTAATCTTAACCATCCCCCCTTAGTGCCTAACGCTCACTTTTTATTGACTAACCCTAACCCTCCCTTGCCGCAGCCTAACCCTAAGAATTCCCCCCAACTGCAGCCTAACCCTAACCCTCCCCGGCTTACTTATGATCAGGATGCAGGAAGTTGGAATTATGATGTCGGCATTGTGATCTACGTCGGAATCCCAGTGTCGGTATTCCCGAATGCTGGTATGGTAACCGGATCCCATTTGAACGCCTGTTAGGCTTTTTGTCCTATACACAGGACATTTAATTTCACTATAATTTTCCTTGCTAGTGTACATATTTAGCTACAGCTGGTACAGACTGCAATTAACCAGTAAGAAAAACTGTATAACACACTAAGCATTAAGTCCAACAAGCATGACCTCTCAGTAGACCCTGGGAAATGAATGGAAGATTTTTCTGCCTTCCGCTCTGGAAACACTCAGAATATTGCCTTACACACTAGAGCATGGCACAATATAATAACAAACCTAAGAATACAATAGCATGTAAGAATGTCTAGATCATTTTCAGCTTAAGAGACATTTGTAAAGAGAGTGTTAGCCATGGTGATACAAATCTGTATCTATAGCAATTTGGAGGATGAACAGATCACATTCTGGTAATATTACCGACCTTTGAGTGAACAATTCAGGCTGAAAACCTATGATATTTTCCTGACAACACAAAGTAATAACTTTCTATTATCTGACCTTGAACTTGCCACATTGTAGAAGAAAATGTAACATTACATTAGGAACAGTCCATTTACAGCTTATGTTGAATTAGTTGTAAATATCATCATGAGGAAATAAGTCTTTTTGAAGGTATATCTAAAATGATATAAGAGGTACATTATGAGGCTGCTCTCAGTGGTGAAACTACCACAAGTGCAGAGGATGCTGGCACTGTGGGTCCTTGAGGTGAAGGGAGCTGGTAAACTCCCATTATGACCCACTGCAGGTGAAACACAGCAGTGGTCTTGGTTGTGGCTTCACTGAACATGTTCAGAAGAGTAAAATAAGAGCCAAGGAGTATGGGAAGGCCTCACTGGGCAAACTTTGCTTGCAGGCCCATGAGGACTGCTCTACCCTTGGTGATTGTATAGGTATTTAGTACAGGTTGAGTCTCCCTTATCCAAAATGCTTGGGACCAGAGGTACTTTGGATATGGGATTTTTCCGTATTTTGGAATAATTGCATACCATAGTGAGATATCACGGTGATGGGACCTAAATCTAAGCACAGAATGCATTTATGTTACATATACACCTTATACACACAGTCTAAAGGTCATTTTAGCCAATATTTTTTATAACTTTGTGCATTAAACAAAGTGTGTGTACATTCACACAATTCATTTATGTTTCATATACACCTTATACACACAGCCTGAAGGTCATTTAATACAATATTTTTAATAACTTTGTGTATTAAACAAAGTTTGTGTACATTGAGACATCAAAAAACAAAGGTTTCACTATCTCGCTCTCACTCAAAAAAGTCCGTATTTCGGAATATTCCGTATTTCGGAATATATGGATATGGGATACTCAACCTGTATATGAAACATCACATAACATTTGTTTTTTGGAAAACACTACTACTGAGATGTCTACCGAGAACTTCCTCATTGTAGAACCAGTTTCTGCTGGGCAGGAAGCAGATTTTTTTTTAAATGTTTTTCATGTAAGAATCTGTTCTCTAAATTTGAAAGTAAACAAATATAAAAAAGAAAAGAAAAGAAAAAATGTTCAATGATATTGCAGTGTATGCAAACAGGTGAGCCAGGAGAACTTTCTGGTCCTGTACTGGGGAAAAGGAGTGGGCAATACTGTAGAGAGCATGGTAACACTGCACTGGGAATACCAGTGATACACTCTTTACATCAGGTGGTACATAAAAGAAGGGGTATGGCCAAACCATCTTGGGTGGGAGACACGTTTGCCTCCTATTACGCAGGCTCAGGCCCAGTCACTGCCTCCTCTGCATTAATCAGATCCATACTTGACAACACTGTATGCCTTCCCTTAAGGAGATCCTTAGCAGGGAAAACAAAGTGGAATGCTCAGTAGAAGATAGCAAAGTGATTTACATCATGAATCACTACCGTGAAATGATGCAAACTGTGGCATGAAGCAACAGGGGTAGGGCTTAGGGGGTCATTCCGAGTTGATCGTTAGCAGCCGTTGTTCGCTGCATAGCGATAATTGAAAAAAACAGATAATCTGCGCATGCATATGCACCGCAATGCGCACGCGCATCGTATGGATACGAAGTCAGTTGTGGTTTTGTACTGGTTCTAGCAAAGATTCCAATCGCAAAGCCGTACGCAAAGCGATTGACAGGAACATGGCGTTTCTGGGTGTCAACTGACCGTTTTCTGGGAGTGTTTGGAAAAATGCAGGCGTGGCCGGGCATCTGACGTCATTACCGTGTCACTCGTCGCAGCAATCATTGCACAGGATAAGTACCGTAACTACAGGGCTGGTCTTGTTTTGCACAAAATGTGTTTGCAGGCGCTCTGCTGCACAGGCGTTCGCTCTCCTGCAAAGCGAAAATATACTCCCCTGTGGGCGGAGACTATGCGTTTACACGGCTGCTAAAAACAGCTAGCGAGCGATCAACTCAATGAAGTGATTCACTGCAAATCATTTCACAAAGCTCCTGAACTATTCACTTCACTGGCAAAATGTGCAAGATCCAAGAGGTTTATCTAGTGGGGGAAATTCACGACATTCAGTCATTTTAGGAACATTCCAGGGGGCAGATGTACTAAGCCGTGAGAAGTGATAAAGTGGAGAGTGATAAAGTATAAGCCAATAAGTTCTGAATTGCCATGTTACAGGCTGTGTTTAAAAGAGACAGTTAGGAGCTGGTTGGTTTGTACTTTCTCTCTCCACTTTATCACTTTTCAAGGTTTTAATTAATTAGAGATGTGCACCGGAAATTTTTCGGGTTTTGTGTTTTGGTTTTGGGTTCGGTTCCGTGGCCGTGTTTTGGGTTCGAACGCGTTTTGGCAAAACCTCACCGAATTTTTTTTGTCGGATTCGGGTGTGTTTTGGATTCGGGTGTTTTTTTCAAAAAACCCTAAAAAACAGCTTAAATCATAGAATTTGGGGGTCATTTTGATCCCAAAGTATTATTAACCTCAATAACCATAATTTCCACTCATTTTCAGTCTATTCTGAACACCTCACAATATTATTTTTAGTCCTAAAATTTGCAACCGAGGTCGCTGGATGACTAAGCTCAGCGACCCAAGTGGCCGACACAAACACCTGGCCCATCTAGGAGTGGCACTGCAGAGTCACGCAGGATGGCCCTTCCAAAAAACACTCCCCAAACAGCACATGACGCAAAGAAAAAAAAGAGGCGCAATGAGGTAGCTGTGTGACTAAGCTCAGCGACCCAAGTGGCCGACACAAACACCTGGCCCATCTAGGAGTGGCACTGCAGTGTCACGCAGGATGGCCCTTCCAAAAAACACTCCCCAAACAGCACATGACGCAAAGAAAAAAAGAGGCGCAATGAGGTAGCTGTGTGAGTAAGCTAAGCGACCTTAGTGGCCGACACAAACACCTGGCCTATCTAGGAGTGGCACTGCAGTGTCAGGCCGGATGGCCCTTCCAAAAAATACTCCCCAAACAGCACATGACGCAAAGAAGAAAAAAAAGAGGCGCAATGAGGTAGCTGTGTGACTAAGATAAGCGACCCTAGTGGCCGACACAAACACCTGGCCCATCTAGGAGTGGCACTGCAGTGTCACGCAGGATGGCCCTTCCAAAAAACACTCCCCAAACAGCACATGACGCAAAGAAAAATGAAAGAAAAAAAGGAGGTGCAAGATGGAATTGTCCTTGGGCCCTCCCACCCACCCTTATGTTGTATGAACAGGACATGCACACTTTAACCAACCCATCATTTCAGTGACAGGGTCTGCCACACGACTGTGACTGAAATGACGGGTTGGTTTGGACCCCCACCAAAAAAGAAGCAATTAATCTCTCCTTGCACAAACTGGCTCTACAGAGGCAAGATGTCCACCTCATCATCATCCTCCAATTCATCACCGTGTACATCCCCCTCCTCACAGATTATCAATTCGTCCCCACTGGAATCCACCATCACAGCTCCCTGTGTACTTTGTGGAGGCAATTGCTGCTGGTGAATGTTTCCATGGAGGAATTGATTATAATTCATTTTAATGAACATCATCTTCTCCACATTTTCTGGAAGTAACCTCGTACGCCGATTGCTGACAAGGTGAGCGGCGGCACTAAACACTCTTTCGGAGTACACACTTGTGGGAGGGCAACTTAGGTAGAATAAAGCCAGTTTGTGCAAGGGCCTCCAAATTGCCTCTTTTTCCTGCCAGTATAAGTACGGACTGTCTGACGTGCCTACTTGGATGCGGTCACTCATATAATCCTCCACCATTCTTTCAATGGTGAGAGAATCATATGCAGTGACAGTAGACGACATGTCCGTAATCGTTGTCAGGTCCTTCAGTCCGGACCAGATGTCAGCATCAGCAGCCGCTCCAGACTACCCTGCATCACCGCCAGCGGGTGGGCTCGGAATTCTGAGCCTTTTCCTCGCACCCCCAGTTGTGGGAGAATGTGAAGGAGGAGATGTTGACAGGTCGCGTTCTGCTTGACTTGACAATTTTCTCACCAGCAGTTCTTTGAACCCCTGCAGACTTGTGTCTGCCGGAAAGAGAGATACAACGTAGGTTTTAAATCTAGGATCGAGCACGGTGGCCAAAATGTAGTGCTCTGATTTCAACAGATTGACCAACCGTGAATCCTTGTTAAGCGAATTAAGGGCTCCATCCACAAGTCCCACATGCCTTGCGGAATCGCTCAGTGTTAGCTCCTTCTTCAATGTCTCCAGCTTCTTCTGCAAAAGCCTGATGAGGGGAATGACCTGACTCAGGCTGGCAGTGTCTGAACTGACTTCACGTGTGGCAAGTTCAAAAGGTTGCAGAACCTTGCACAACGTTGAAATCATTCTCCACTGCGCTTGAGACAGGTGCATTCCACCTCCTATATCGTGGTCAGTTGTATAGGCTTGAATGGCCTTTTGCTGCTCCTCCAACCTCTGAAGCATATAGAGGGTTGAATTCCACCTCGTTACCACTTCTTGCTTCAGATGATGGCAGGGCAGGTTCAGGCGTTTTTGGTATTGCTCCAGTCTTCTGTACGTGGTGCCTGTACGCCGAAAGTGTCCCGCAATTCTTCTGGCCACCGACAGCATCTCTTGCACGCCCCTCTCGTTTTTTAAATAATTCTTCACCACCAAATTCAAGGTATGTGCAAAACATGGGACGTGCTGGAATTTGCCCATATTTAATGCACACACAATATTGCTGGCGTTGTCCGAAGCCACAAATCCACAGGAGAGTCCAATTGGTGTAAGCCATTCTGCGATGATCTTCCTCAGTTGCCGTAAGAGGTTTTCAGCGGTGTGCGTATTCTGGAAAGCGGTGATACAAAGCGTAGCCTGCCTAGGAAAGAGTTGGCGTTTGCGAGATGCTGCTACTGGTGCCGCCGCTGCTGTTCTTGCGGCGGGAGTCAATACATCTACCCAGTGGGCTGTCACAGTCATATAGTCCTGAGTCTGCCCTGCTCCACTTGTCCACATGTCCGTGGTTAAGTGGGCATTGGGTACAACTGCATTTTTTAGGACACTGGTGAGTCTTTTTCTGAGGTCTGTGTACATTTTCGGTATTGCCTGCCTAGAGAAATGGAACCTAGATGGTATTTGGTACCGGGGACACAGTACCTCAAACAAGTCTATAGTTGGCTCTGCAGTAATGATGGATACCGGAACCACGTTTCTCACCGCCCAGGATGCCAAGGCCTCAGTTATCCGCTTTGCAGCAGGATGACTGCTGTGATATTTCATCTTCCTCGCAAAGGACTGTTGGACAGTCAATTGCTTGGTGGAAGTAGTAAAAGTGGTCTTACGACTTCCCCTCTGGGATGACCATCGACTCCCAGCAGCAACAACAGCAGCGCCAGCAGCAGTAGGCGTTACACGCAAGGATGCATCGGAGGAATCCCAGGCAGGAGAGGACTCGTCAGAATTGCCAGTGACATGGCCAGCAGGACTATTGGCATTCCTGGGGAAGGAGGAAATTGACACTGAGGGAGTTGGTGGGGTGGTTTGCGTGAGCTTGGTTACAAGAGGAAGGGATTTACTGGTCAGTGGACTGCTTCCGCTGTCGCCCAAAGTTTTTGAACTTGTCACTGACTTATGATGAATGCGCTGCAGGTGACGTATAAGGGAGGATGTTCCGAGGTGGTTAACGTCCTTACCCCTACTTATTACAGCTTGACAAAGGCAACACACGGCTTGACACCTGTTGTCCGCATTTCTGTTAAAATACTTCCACACCGAAGAGCTGATTTTTTTGGTATTTTCGCCAGGCATGTCAATGGCCATATTCCTCCCACGGACAACAGGTGTCTCCCCGGGTGCCTGACTTAAACAAACCACCTCACCATCAGAATCCTCCTCGTCAATTTCCTCCCCAGCGCCAGCAACACCCATATCCTCCTCATCCTGGTGTACTTCAACACTGACATCTTCAATCTGACTATCAGGAACTGGACTGCGGGTGCTCCTTCCAGCACTTGCAGGGGGCGTGCAAATGGTGGAAGGCGCATGCTCTTCACGTCCAGTGTTGGGAAGGTCAGGCATCGCAACCGACACAATTGGACTCTCCTTGTGGATTTGTGATTTCGAAGAACGCACAGTTCTTTGCTGTGCTTTTGCTAGCTTAAGTCTTTTCATTTTTCTAGCGAGAGGCTGAGTGCTTCCATCCTCATGTGAAGCTGAACCACTAGCCATGAACATAGGCCAGGGCCTCAGCCGTTCCTTGCCACTCCGTGTGGTAAATGGCATATTGGCAAGTTTACGCTTCTCCGACGACGATTTTATTTTAGATTTTTGAGTCCTTTTTTTACTGATATTTTGTGTTTTGGATTTTACATGCTCTGTACTATGACATTGGGCATCGGCCTTGGCAGACGACGTTGATGGAATTTCATCGTCTCGGCCATGACTAGTGGCAGCAGCTTCAGCACGAGGTGGAAGTGGATCTTGATCTTTCCCTATTTTTGGAACCTCAACATTTTTGTTCTCCATATTTTAAAAGGCACAACTAAAAGGCACCTCAGGTAAACAATGGAGATGGATGGATACTAGTATACTTATGGATGACGAGTGACTGACGACACAGAGGTAGCTACAGCCGTGGACTACCGTACTGCGTCTGCTAGTATAGAGATGATAATGATATAAAAAATATATATATATATATCACTACTGCAGGTATATATAATATAATGACGGACCTGCTGGACACTGTCAGCAGACTCCTAAACTACTAGTATGAAGAAGATAGAAAAAAAACCCCACCACAGGTAGGTATACAATTATGGACGAGCACTGACGACACAGAGGTAGCTACAGCCGTGGACTACCGTACTGCGTCTGCTAGTATAGAGATAATGATATAAAAATATATATATATCACTACTGCAGGTATATATAATATAATGTCGGACCTGCTGGACACTGTCAGCAGACTCCTAAACTACTAGTATGGAGAAGATAGAAAAAAAAACCCCACCACAGGTAGGTATACAATTATGGACGAGCACTGACGACACAGAGGTAGCCACAGCCGTGGACTACCGTACTGCGTCTGCTAATATAGAGATGATAAAGATGATATAGATGAACAAAAAAAATATAACACTACTGCAGGTAAATATTTATATAATATAATGAATGACGGACCTGCTGAACACTGTCAGCAGAATGCGTTTATAGAATAAAAAAAAAAAAACACCACAGGAGTGTTTAACTTTTTCAGGCAGACAATATACTGGTGGTCACTGGTCAGTCACACTGGCAGCAAAAGTGTGCACTGTACTCCTGCTATAACTGCACCCCAGTCTCCCCCACAATTCAGCTGTGTGAGCAGTGAGCACTCAGCACAGTCAGATATACATATAGATGATATTATCATGCAGCACACTGAGGCTGAGCACAGATATGGTATGTGACTGTGTATCGTTTTTTTTCAGGCAGAGAACGGATTATATTAAATAATAAATAAAACTGGTGGTGGTCAGTCACTAGTAACTATCAGCAAAACTCTGCACTCTGAGTACTCCTAATGCTCCCCAAAATTACTAAGTAATCAACTCAAGTGTCTCTATCTATTCTAACGGAGAGGACGCCAGCCACGTCCTCTCCCTATCAATCTCAATGCACGTGTGAAAATGGCGGCGACGCGCGGCTCCTTATATAGAATCCGAGTCTCGCGATAGAATACGAGCCTCGCGAGAATCCGACAGCGGGATGATGACGTTAGGGCGCGCTCGGGTTAGCCGAGCAAGGCGGGAAGATCCGAGTCTGCCTCGGACCCGTGTAAAAAGGCTGAAGTTCGGGGGGGTTCGGATTCCGAGGAACCGAACCCGCTCATCTCTAGTTTTAATACATCTGGCCCCAAGAAAGTACTGTAGGTAAATATGAGTGAGGATATGTACAAATGTTCTACAACAATGTACCTGCATGCTTATTTACCAACACTTCAATACAATTAGCCTCTCTCAGCACTGGACTCAACATATATCTTAGACACTCATCTTAGTTTCCTCAATACAGTACATGTTAGTGTTCGGTTGTATATGAATGCGGCATAGCTATTAAATACACTGGATGAGTGACTACTTCAGTATTTTAGAGTCCCACTAGCTCGTCTCTTAGGTTTGCCTAATGGAAGTGGTGGACTTGTCTTTACAATATATTCAGATTTCTTTTTATGGCTTTGTAAAATATCTCTTGTCACATGATACCATATGGTTTGTCTGGAAGAAAGTTTTCGGGCAGTGGTGCCTCACAGTGCTCCGACACCTGCACTAACTGTGTGGAGCCGTTTGTGTTGGTTTCCTCCAGTCGTGCTGATTTTCCTCCCATGGTCCATACATACTAGGAGTTTCTGTGGTTTTTGTTGGTTATTGTTGAGAATCTAGACTGTACATACAGTACCACTAGGACATGGACGGATATCAATGATTGAACAATAATGTATAATTAAAAAGCTATTTGTATTGGAAGATGATTTGAGGGTAGAGCTGACAATTTTTGGGACCTGTATTTATGTTGTGTATTTATTTAGGATGTCTTAATTGACTGTACTACAATGAAAAGAATGGGGTATGCAGAACAACACTGTTTGATACTATTGTGTATCTTAATTTATAAACTCCACAATTTGCACAGAATACATTTTCATCATTCATCTACATGGGAAAAGATATGCAACATTAGATAAGACGTTCACATAATACATCATTGTTTTTCTTTGTGTTTTTCTTTTGCATTCTTTCCCAATGTGAATCCATCTTATGCTGAGTGTACTAATGGTAACAAATAATGGGGTAAATTTACTAAGATGCGAGTGCTATATAAGGTGGCATTTTTCCCATAGCAACCAATCATATTATACTTCTCATTTATCTAGCACCTTCTAGAAGATAATACCTGGAATCTGATTGGTTGCTATGGGACCATCTTAAATAGAACTCCCATCTTAGTGTCTGAGTTTTGTCACAATCTCTTATATGTATTTTGAAATAATTTCACACTAAAGGGGATATTCAATTAGCTCCCAAAGAGACATCGGGAGTAAAAACTCCCGATGTTTCTTTGGGTTTTGCGGTCGGCCTATTCGATTTGACCAGCCATTAAAAAGTGCATTTTCACCTGAAAATACACAAGTTCAGTTAAACCTGTGTGTTTTTGGGTGAAATAACAGCCCTGTTTTCATCTGAAAACTAGGCTAACAGGGATTTTGCTTCGCCTGCCGGAGGCAGGTGAAACAAAAATCCCCAATTAGCTGCGGCATGTGCCTGCTTATCAGGGCTAATTGGATAGTTACCCCCCAGCGATACTTTTACACCCGCAGTCAGTGCAGGTAATTGAATATCCCCCTAAGTGGCAAATTTACTAATTACTGGGTTTCAGCCACAATAATTACATTTTCTTTTCACGGCTATTTGCCGCAATAAGAAATTATACATTATGTATAACACAGTTAATGTACCATTCTTCATATGCAGAAAGGTGCTCATTCTTTGGTGTGTATAAAGTAACATGATGACAAAAGTGATAATTTCACTTCCCCTTAAGGGTTCTGCGCATGCAAGGCCTTCTCACTATGCAAGTGTGGCAGCCACTGCCGGGGAGAGTTCCTGTGGAACCATCACTTGGTAAGTTTTGCAAAATGTAGCCCATAGGCTACAGCAACTGTTGCATTTGAAATAACATAACATAGGTACATAGGAGCCCTTGCAAATCTATGTAGTCACTTCCCTGGTAGGACCAATTAAATATTGTCTGCAGCGTACTGTGTATTATGTATAGTAGGTGCTATATAAAGAAAAACCTAATCATTAAATGATTTCCCAATAACTTTTACCACTTTTAGAGAGAGGCCTAAACGTTTTTGCATATTTAAAAACCGCTTAAAAATGATAGAAAAAAAGTGTTCTGCAAATAAAGACTCATTTAGGATGCATACAAACGTAGGCTAATTTTTGTGTCATTATGAGCAACTTTTTAAAAACTCTCACCTGCAATCTTAAACAAACACCGGTCCCATCCATACAATACCCCCATATACCGGTTCCACGTCTCTTAGCCCATTATTGTGCACTTTGCAGAAGATCATCCCAAAAAGTACATGACTTTATTGGCCACATGTAGCTAATTCTAATTAAGTGCCAAATTAATCATTAGGGGGGTGCTCCAGAGGTTCTGTAGAAGTCTAGATATTTTACCTCAGAATACATCTTTTCCCAAAGTTTT
The DNA here is from genome assembly GCF_028390025.1 of Pseudophryne corroboree. NCBI lineage: Eukaryota > Metazoa > Chordata > Amphibia > Anura > Myobatrachidae > Pseudophryne > Pseudophryne corroboree. Next base: position 719,530,129 of record NC_086445.1, read on the forward strand.
CAGTTGCTCAGTGGCTGAGAAAAAAAAAAGCTGTGTATAATTGAATAGGATAAAAGTTGCAACCAGCTGTGTTAACTTGCATTGTGGGTGAACACAGCTAACTGAATATTCACCAGTGTGTAAAGACTGTCACGGTCATCTCTCTGTATAAAGCATACATTCATCTGGTTTCATTTTCTCTTCACTTCATTTTTCGTTTGTGCAATTGTAAAGTAAAAACACAGCACACAAAGCAAAAATGTGTAGTAACACATAATTAAATATTAGGTAGTGAATAAAAGTCAGAAACTCACGTTGTGTTGCTACAGTACATATTAAAAGCTCCAAGAACATTTTAGCTGGTAATGTAATAAGTCACTGATTTCTCTGCTCTGGGGAGCAGTCCATATGTTTTATTTACAGTATGTCTATTAGACAGTATTTTATTTAAACATGGTTCTAGGATACACAAGACATCAGATCAGACCTTAAACCGTCCATTCTTCCAGCTGACATATAGTATATGAAAATATAGTATCTAAATATTTGGACATTAGTCGTTTTCAAAAAGAACCATAGTTTAAAGGACCAACTCTTATCTCCATGGTATCCATTTTGTCCTGTCCATCAATGTTGATTCAATCAAGAGAAGCTTGTGGGACAAGGCAACCTCTGTTAATACAGCCGCTATATAAAACCTAGTTCTTCAAGTTGGAAACAGAACAACCATTGACATTTTTCATGTTTGCACTGCAGCTTAATGTTCAATCTTATCAATGGTCTCCATTATAATATACATATGTTAGTGCTATCTATGCACAAAAACTATGCACAGGTTTACCTACAACATTTTGACTTCTCACACACTCATGTTAAGGTATCTAGATTATAATTATTTAGGTCTGGCATAGAACCCTATATAAATTCTATAGAGATGCATTTCTTTTTAATTGCAACAGTCTTTTGTTACAGAAGCCTCCAGTGGGACCATATTTGATTGGACAGCTCTCATTAGGAAACAAATCAAGAAAAATGAAATGTTAAGTTTTGTGGTCAGTTTCTATTACGTTTTATAGCTTGTTTTCTATATCAATAGAAAATGATTATTAAGTGGTTCTTATTTGTAGAAGGGACAGGTTACTGCTATTAGGGGAGTATTTATCAAAGCCTGAAGATATATAAAATTGTGAGAGATAAAGTATCAACCAATCAGTTCCTGTCATTTTTCAAACACAGCCTGTAAAATGTAAAGCAGAAGCTGATTGGCTAGTCCTATCTCTCACAATTCTAACACTCTCTGAGCTTAAATAAATACTCCCCCCCCCCCCCACCTTAATATTGAACCTTTGAAACTGAAGTGTGGGTAATTTCACAAAAACTTTAAGTAATTTGTTAACATTTTAGGTGAATGTGAACCAGTCATCTTTGTTATGTAGACACCTGGCCTTTAGCAAGCAAGACACATGAAAGCACTCAAAAGAAATATTAGTATATCTCTGAATGACGTTGCAATGTTTATGTGAATGCAGGAAGAGGCCCATATAGATTATATAGCTAGTATGATGATGTTTCTATAAACCTGGAACAAATGCTCATTCAATTACTTGACACTAAGCCAATGTCTGCAAACACTGTAATAATACTCTTCAATTTTCCTAAAGGATGTATACTAGAGACACTAGTTTTCACTCGACATAAACGTACTGTACGTCTTAGTTTTAGAACATAACATTATGATGTGAAGCAGACTTTCCTAACCTCTACAATGTGTGACATTCTTTAAAATGGTGAATGGATTTCCAGACATTTTAAAATGTACCTATATATAAATAAATACTATGCTATTACTTACAGCAGGCAAAAAATGCATTTAAATAGGCAACTCAAAGAAGAGAAACCATTCATTAGTAGAGCTATATACTAGAATTCTCTATGGCACAAAAGTACTATATGTGGTTTTATCTGAAGAATAGACACAAAGCCGTGGTTATTTATTCAACATGCACATCACTCGATGTTTGTATAAAGAGGTTTCGTTCGAAGCGCACTACACTGTATTTTTACGTAGAGTAAATTAATCCCTTTTTTAAAGCCAGTGGACAGGAATTTGACAGAAGGTTTTTCTTTTTTAACAGATGAATACAGGTAAGATGGGTTGGCTGAGTTTGGTTTACACAAAATTGTAAGTATTCTGCTCTGATGGCTCTTGGTGACATCATACATGCCATCTAAGCACTACAGATGTAGTCACACACAGGAAATGTTGGAGCAAAGGCAGGAGAAGAGGAGGGGGAAGAGAAATACATCACAGTCTTAATTATAGTTTGGAACATCAGTTAATTAGAATTTAGTGACTCCCACATCTCACTGCCTTCTCATAATGCCATCACTAGTGTCTTACTCTTATATGAATGATTATTGGAAAGATGGTGATTGGAGTCTATAACAATTCCTTTATACTGTACGCATTATCATCAATAGCATTTCATTGGTAACAGTAGTCACATTTTAATATGAATCCTGCGAGTAAATATATAGATGCATAGAACAAAATACTTGCCTTACCAGAAACTGTATACAAAGTTAACAGCACACATCACTTCTGACAATATATTTTTTACCTCTTTAAAAGATAAGATAGTGTTCATGGAACACAACGTTATGTCTTCCTTTTTAGTACTGGAGTCTTCCACTTGTGTGAACATTTATCACAGATTCATCGCTACAAGCAGTGCTGGTGCTATTTGATCAAAATGACTCTTAACACAGGGTGCCAGTCATTGATATGATTTGCATAGCATTATCTTCTAAACATGAGGCCAACCTTATTAAATGCCTATTAATGCTCTTTTATCAAAAGAGAGGATTTTAGTTCTCATTCTATGAAAATCCCTAAAGAATCATAGAATCCAAATAAACAAACCAAAAACCTAGAAGTAATCCTTTCCAAATGAACCATGTTTCTGCCAGGAGGTTGCTATACCATACAGGCCCTTAGTTACATAATGGATAATATATTATGAGATCACTTACTTGGTGTAGTGCTGTGCTTTTTCTCCTGTGTTAACTCTCTCATACACTTTTCAGGTAAATTAGCTTTTTCTTTGGCATTTTATACAAAAACCAGCAATACTATTCAGTACAACACTTAATATTGATTTGAGATCACAAGCTATTTGGCTTTTCAATACATATAAAATAAGATTGCAGATTACCAGTGATTGCAAGGCAAATCTCAATAGTAAATCACAGTGTGATTGTGATCAGCAACAGGCTAGGCATACACAGAATTAAAACTTCTCTCACAGGCACAATCAACTGGTAGGCAGAATAAAAATGTAATAATAATAAGCTTACCTTAAGTGTAGGGCAGGCATCACTTGCAGAAAACCCTTCAGATGCCTGCTTTTATTCCTCTCTTTGTCAAAAGGGGGAAAAAACAGCCAGAAGTAATCAGGGAGAGAAATCAGCAAGAGAAAAGTGGAAGGCAGAAGTGCCACACCTCCGGTGCTCAATATGCTTCTGTCCGGGGTCTACACAGTACTTGCCATGCTGATTTCATCAAATCCAAGCAGGATCTTTACCCCCCTATATGCTGCTGGAAATGGTACCCAGATCTGAGAGATGTAGCAGAGATGATTGTAGCTGAAAGTCTTTTGGTCTCTCCCAGGCAGCCCCAGTGCTGTAAAACAACGGAAAGATGTGAGCTACAAATGCAATCATTAAACACACAACACATCTGACACTGCATGCTAATGGGCTCAGTACCAGGAGCCAGCTGAAAAGTTACCCACAGAGCTGCCCATTCTATTGAATCTTCAAGAGGGCAAAACTGTTAGTAACACATGCAAACCACACTGCTTGCATTCTGTAATGTAATAAAAAAAAAAAAAAGCCTTTGATTCCCTACATTTCCAGCACCACAGGTTCATTGAATTAAATGTTCAGTCTCCTCCATTTCTAGTTTGCATTTGCAGCCTTGTGATCTCTATGAAGCTGCTTTACAAAGTACAGAGCAGCAGTAAATACTTCTCTCAAACAAGGATTTCCAGAGAGCCAGTGTAGTCCTATTAAATAACCAACAGTTCTCTTTTTTTCCCACAGCTTCACTTTTCAGTCAGCCTGTCCTCTTCTTTCATATGCTTTCACATGTCCAAAAAATAAATAATAATAAAAAGAAGAAAAAAAAAATGGAAGCTGTACTTCAAAGAGGAGTGATCAGTTTGAGGTTCCCCAACTATCCAATCTTTCATGTGGAAATAAGAAATGTCAGCTCTCATCTGTCAGAGGTAATGAAGAACAGTTACAGGCAGCTCCTTCCCTTATTTGGACACAGTCTCCTTACCTGATGTAGAAGTCTCAATATTTGGGATCCGCTATTTCCCAGCTGCGTGAAGTAGAGATCCTAGAGGAACCTTGCAGAATGGAGAACAGGAGCAGTCACGCGAAAGGGATTAGAAAGTCCTTGATGAGCATCCATAAAATAAGCAGATGATAGTATCAGGACTTGAACCTGGTCACTTGGTAATAGTGACATGGTCCTGGCAGCATCACCTCCCGTGCATGCAGGTTGCATCCAGTAATTCTCATTTTTATTCCCTTTCTCTGCCTCTATATCTCTCTCCTGCAGAGAATAATATGGATTAAAAGGCAGGTGGCGCCCTGCTCTATAGCAGAATGTAGACCTAATATTTCCTCCTCACATGCTGAAGAAGCAGACTCTGAGCTTTTGCATTTAATTCCGCACAAGCGTGTAACAGGTCCACAGACTGTAGAGGAAACAAGGCTTACTGATTTTTTCCCTTGCCTCGTTCATCCTGCTGATGACTTCAAGGTTGCTTTTTTTTTGTGTGTGTGGCTATTTTTAGGTTCTTACACTGTCCTATATCTCAGAGGTGATGCTGTGATACAGATCAACTGCTAGATGAACAGACCTCCCATGCTCACTAGGAGGGTTTGGTGGTGATGGAGAGATTAACCCCCTAGCTTCCAACAGGTCACCGGATTCTTGGCCCTTTTTGGCAGCAGCAAGAGTTAATCCAGAATCATGTTTGGTGTAACGCTTTGCAGAGATGACTGCACAGAATTGCTCTGGTAATACGTGAAAAGAGTATGTGTTATGACAACCACGACATGATTTGCATTCCCTGGCACAGGCAAACAGCACCATTAGTCACTTGCTTGTGTGCTCGGGGAGATTTCAGCAAATGCACAAATATGTTTCAAGACACAAAGCACTGGGTTAAAGGTTCATTAACCATTCCTTCTCGCAGGTTTAGTGCTCAGCATAAAACCACCATTGATAGCATTTAATTCTGTATAATAAATAGAGCAGGAACTACAATGATTACTATATTATCTGGCTGGCAAACAGTTTTAGATCATGAGGCTGGTTCATGCCAGGAGTGCAGGATGAGCTTAACATCCATTCATGAAAAGAGAGGAAGAGATTCAAATGATAGAAATGGTTAACACCATCATCAGCTCAGTAGATTTGCATGTAAGTTACACTGGGCGGATATTTGTGTGTGTGTGTGTGTGTGTGTGAAGCAGACAGGGTCACAAGCTATTAATTTCCAGAATACCAATTGAGTATCCATTTTGAGTCTTATCCTAACCATTTTATTGTGTTTTCATTCTTTGCAATTCTGGTCTCAGTGGTATCTTTACAAAGTGCCAGGCTCATAATTAGCTCATTCTAAGAAAAGATTTGCAGGGATTGAGAGATATCACATTGGGACTTCAGGGTTTGGACACATTAATATTAATCTTGCATATTAAACCATGATGTTATTCTAAATGAATGTATTACATGCATTACCTATGCTTTTCTTTTTCTACCAAAATGATACAGACAGGCGATCATTCATATTTTAAACCTCTCCTATGAGTATACATAACACTGGAACATTTTGGGCAATTATTATTCTTTGTGGCCCTTAAAATTTAAAGCGATCAGAAACAAAAAATAAATAAGAAAGTACTAAAAAATATGAAGGAAAGACAATGGTGGGTAGTCCGGCTTTGGTATGCGCTGGTCTCCTGAGTGGTGTCGGAATTCCGGCATGGGCCGCATGACCACCGGCATCCCGACAGCCAGGACGCTAAATGCATCCTGATAGTCCAGGTTCATTATTTAATATAGTCCAGCTGTACAATATTAATACATAGCATTAGCATTATAGGTGAACGCTCATGTCTGTAATGAGTGATGCAGATAATTCAGGGTTTCTTTATTTTCCAAATATCTCTTGGGAATACATGAAAATAGTAGACCGGCTTGCGCTAATCTTTAATTTGAATATAACTACTGGAAAAAAGGTAATTTCCTTTTTTATTTTGAATGTGTGTAAGCAAGGGCTGACTGACAAATTTTAGTTTGGGGGGCAAGCACATAGCACTGTAGGCAGGGCCGTAGCCAGAACTTTGTGGACACCATAGTAACATTTTTAAGGGGCCCCCATCCCAATGCTTCTAAAGTTACACCTCTCCACAGCAGTTTTTAATTGTATGCCCTATAATAGTGCCCTAGTTCATTTTCTGAACCATAGTAGAGCTTTATTTAATGTTATGCCCCATATTGGTGCCCTAGTCTCTTTTATGAATCGTAGTAGTTCTTAAGTTCAACCTATGTCACATTTCCGAGCTGCCAGAACACATTATGCTGCACAGTATCCCCAATTCACATGATAATATTGTGCCTCATTACAGTGCCCGAGTTCATATTATATAACATTAAAATGCCCTCCAGTTCATTTTATACCACACTACAAAAAGCAAGTCCAGAGGCATACCTAGACATACTGCAGGCCCCAAGGAAAAAGTTTGAAAGGACTTCTAACTTTGGCCAAAAATGTATATAACACATGTAACTTTAACAGGGAAGGTGGGCCCCTCTCAGCTCTGGGCCCCATAGCAGCTGCACTGCCTGCACCTATGGTAGCTACGCCCTTGACTGTAGGCCCAAGAGGAGCAGCTCTTTCTTAAAAGATTTTTTATAGGTATAGAATAGAGGGAATGCTATATCAAAAGCAGAGGCAGATTTAGACCTCATGGGGCCCTAAGCAAGACAAATATTTGGGTCCTGCTATTTATGCCACCCCAGTCAGTGTATGCTCCCCAATCTGCCCCCGCTGATTATAGAGGGTGGATGGTAGTTGTACTAGTTTAATATTTATTACTAGTTATTTATATAGCGCACACATTTTCTGCAGCACTTTACAAAGAACATTTGGCCATTCACATCAGTCCCTTTCCCAGTGACGCTTACAATCTATATTCCCCATTGCATGTACACAATCACGCTAGGGTTAATTCTGTTGGTAGCCAATTAAACTATCAATATATTTTTGGATTGTGGGAGGAAACCGGAGTACCCGGAGGAAATCCATGCAAGTACAGGGGGAATATACAAACTCCACACATTAGGTCCATGGTGGCAATTGAACCCATGACCTGAATGCTGTAAATCAGTAATGCTAATCATTACACCATCTGTGCTGCCCTTAAAATCACACTGTAGGCACTGTACACAGGCAGGTACAGGCATGGCCGGTTCTAGCCATTGTGGCGCCCCGGGCAGAAAATAGGGGCGTGACTTCATACAGGGGCGTGGTCAGTTACGCCCCCTGTAGAGTTGTGCCCCCATTTGTGCCCCCAGTAGCGCCATTTGTGCCCCCAGTAGCGCCGCTTAAAAAAAAAAAAAGAATACTTACAATCCCAGCTCCTGAGTCCCGGCCGTTGCAGACCTCCGCCGGCGCCGCTCCTCTCCTCTCCTCGGATCTATGGGAGAGACGTCATGACGTCTCTCCCATAGCACAGCATAGACACTAGAGGTCAATCATAACCCCTAGCGTCTGTGCCAGTCCCACAATGCTGTGCAGTGCGCGATGACGTCATCGCACACCGCACAGCAAAGGTCCTCTCCCCAAAGGGAAACTAGACCGATAGCGTCTAGTTCCCTTCACAGCGGGGGACACAGCGGGCAGCGGGGGGCACAGTAGCGGATCTTGCCATGGTGCGGCGCCCTCCGGACGGCGACGGCGCCCTCTGGAAGGCGGCGCCCCGGGCAAAAGTCATGCTTGCCCGTGGCAAGATCCGCTACTGGGTACAGGCAACTGGCACCTGGCAGTTATCTAGTCACTGGCAGCCTGCCAGGAGTATTAAACCAGCCTAGCATTCAGACATTTCTGCAGAAAACAGAAATGCCATATCGAGTTCATGATCTGTCGGCGAGCCTCCTGGAACCCGCCGATCCATTGGGGCTGCTTTGGTTGCCTACTGGTAAATTCGCTATGGCATGGTAGCGAGTTTGCTAAGTTAATTGTCAGACCACGTATAATGTCACACTAAATGCAATGATATATAGTCAATACAGTCACTGACTGAGTGGCGTGATAATGGATATTATAAGGAATGGGGGACCTGCTAACAGGGGATGGGGGATGTGCTACAATAAGTGTGTGTGTGTGGGGGGGGGGAAGGGGGGGGGGGGTTGCACGGATATATAATGCAGCCACCCATATCTTATAATACTTGTTATTACACCCAAATATATTAGTGTTTTTTGTCTTTTTTTATAATTTCTTTATTCATCACAGCATATCATGGCATATCACATGGTAGAACAAATATGTAATAAGTACATGAATACTTTGCAGGAGGAAGTAATTCAAAAAAGAACAACAGAAACCATTTGAAAACAATATTATGCAGCAATAATATGCTTACTAAAGTAAGCAGTTCCCCCACCCTAGGCATGGTTGTCAGTCTCCCACCTCCATCTCCGGTTCTATTCACTGAAAGAGCATACAGTAGTTTAGCTTGAGGGTGACAAAGCAATCGGATGGGGCATCCAACAATATACTGTCGGTGTCTCATACCAAGATGTGTATCAGAAGCAGTTATATATTTGGCGTTTAAGTTCTGGGGTTAGGGAATCTATAAAGCCTTTTTATAGTGTTGACTGTATTGTGTATGAATGCCTCTCCTCCACTTACTGATTGTAGCAGCATTGTAGGTCCCCCCATCCCCTATAATACCCTTTGTTACACCCTTCAGTCAGTGTGACTGCATTGAATATATATCAGCGCCTCGCTGATTGTAACAGGCATCTCCCATTCACGGTAGTACTTAAAATAGAGTATTATAGCATATTGATATATCACCGGTCAGTGTGTGCCTCCTCCCCGGCCATGATTGTAGCAGGCGGATGTTAGACTCTGTACTTAACCCCCCCACCCCCTTCCCCACTCCCACCTGATTGGAATTTGAAGAAGGTGGATGTTTTATGAAATAAAAATAATACTGTAATAAAGTACACTGGAAGATCTCATGTTGTTTTTTCTGTGCACATCCTGGCTCTTCTCTCTAAGCATCTGACATCATACACACAGTACTGCAGGACTGGAGACACAGGCATACGCTAGAGATGGCACCCAACAGCTGTCTAATCACTGGCAGCCTGCTCGGAGTATTCAGCCAGCCCAGCTCTCTGACAATTTTTCTGAAGCTTGTGGTCCACCAGAAATGCCCTTTATAGAGCCTTGTTGCGGGCCCCCTGGGACCAGTAGGCTCCACTGGAACCAACAGGGCCCTAAGCAGCCACTTTGGTTGCCTTGTGGAAAATCGTCCACTGATCAAAAGCCCTTTTGCTCGAGAAAATATAGGCTTTTCTTGTGAAAATATGCATTTTATTTGCATAATTAAAACTAATAGATGCAACAGAACTACTTGCTAGTGTACACCAGTGATGTGCAGTTATGGTAGTAAGGAAACATGGAACCTCGTCTGTCATATTACAGTATACTTCACAGTTTTGACTATAAAAAGTATTAGAATAATACAAAAAAGGCATATTTACAGTATATAACTTAATAAATATTATGTTTGTATTATTCTAATCATTTTTATTGTCAAAACTCACCAAATTTGCAGCATTTCTCACATCAATGCCATGTGGTGCTCCACAGATTCCACGTCGGTTATTCACAATGGTGCAATTTATACAGTCACGATACACCTGCACCACAGCAGCACACGAACAGTTCAGAAACGGCACTGTTTAAGAAATACTGCCACCCTTGGCCCGAAAGCCGATAATAATCCTTTTTTGCAACTCAGATAAATCGCTGCTTTTACCCATGTCAGCAACAAGTGATATGTCTGCAGATGGCATATCACACAAGTTATACATAGAGATGTGCAGCGGGCATGTATCGGGTTTTGTGTTTTGGTTTTGGATTCGGTTCCACGGTCGTGTTTTGGATTCGGACGCGTTTTGGCAAAACCTCCCTTAAGAATTTTTGTCGGATTTGGGTGTGTTTTGGATTCGGGTGTTTGTTTTTCAAAAACCCCTCAAAAACAGCTTAAATCATAGAATTGGGGGGGGGGGGGGGGGGTAATTTTGATCCTATAGTATTATTAACCTCAATAACCATAATTTCCACTCATTTCCAGTCTATTCTGAACACCTGACACCTCACAATATTATTTTTAGTCCTAAAATTAGCACCAAGGTTGCTGGATGACTAAGCTAAGCGACCCAAGTGGCCGACACAAACACCTGGCCCATCTAGGAGTGGCACTGCAGTGGCAGACAGGATGGCACTTAAAAAAATAGTCCCCAAACAGCACATGATGCAAAGATAAATAAAAAAAAAGGTGCAAGATGGAATTGTCCTTGGGCCCTCCCACCCACCCTTATGTTGTATAAACAGGACATGCACACTTTAACAAACCCATCATTTCAGCGACAGGGTCTGCCACACGACTGTGGCTGAAATGACTGGTTGGAATGGGCCCCCACCAAAAAAGAAGCAATCAATCTCTCCTTGCACAAACTGGCTCTACAGAGGCAGGATGTCCACCTCCTCCTCATCGTGCAATTCCTCACCCCTTTCACTGTGTACATCCCCCTCCTCACAGAGTATTAATTCGTCCCCACTGGAATCCACCATCACAGGTCCCTGTGTACTTTCTGGAGGCAATTGCTGGTAAATGTCTCCACGGAGGAATTGATTATAATTCATTTTGATGAACATCATCTTCTCCACATTTTCTGGAAGTAACCTCCTACGCCTATCGCTGACAAGGTTACCGGCTGCACTAAACACTCTTTCGGAGTACACACTGGAGGGGGGGGGGGGGCAACTTATGTAAAATAAAGCCAGTTTGTGCAAGGGCCTCCAAATTGCCTCTTTTTCCTGCCAGTATACGTACGGACTGTCTGACATGCCTACTTGGATGCTGTCACTCATATAATCCTCCACCAATCTTTCAATGGTGACAGAATCATATGCAGTAACAGTAGACGACATGTCAGTAATCGTTGGCAGGTCCTTCAGTCCGGACCAGATGTCAGCTATCGCTTCTGACTGCCCGGCATCACCGTCAGCGGGTGGTTTTGGAAATTTTATCCTTTTCCTGGCAGCTCCAGTGGCGTGAGAAAATGAAGGAGGAGCTGTTGGCGGGTCACGTTACACTTGACTTGACAATTGTCTCACCAGCAGGTCTTTGAACATCTGCAGACTTGTGTCTGCCGGAAAGAGAGATACAACGTAAGCTTTAAAACTAGGATCGAGCACGGTGGTCAAAATGTAGTGCTCTGATTTCAACAGATTGACCACCCATGAATTCTGGTTAAGCGAATGAAGGGCTCCATCCACAAGTCCCACATACCTAGCGGAATCGCTCCATTTTAGCTCCTCCTTTAATCTCTCCAGCTGCTTCTGCAAAAGCCTGATGAGGGGAATGACCTGACTCAGGCTGGCAGTGTCTGAACTGACTTCATGTGTGGCAAGTTCTAAGGGTTGCAGAACCTTGCACAATGTTTAAATCATTTTTCACTGGGCTTGAGTCAGGTGCATTCCCCCTCCTTTGCCTATATCATAGGCAGATGTATAGGCATATAGAGGGTTGAAATCCACCTCGTTACCACCTCTTGCTTCAGCTGATGGCAGGGCATGTTCAGGAGTGTTTGGTGGTGCTCCAGTCTTCGGCACGCGGTGACTGAATGCCGAAAGTGGCCTGCAATTCTTCGGGCCACCGACAGCATCTCTTGCATGCCCCTGTCGTTTCTGCACCACCAAATTCAATGTATGTGCAAAACATGGGACGTGCTGGAATTTGCCCAGATGTAATGCACGCACAATATTGGTGGTGTTGTCCAATATCACAAATCCCCAGGAGAGTCCAATTGGGGTAAGCCAATCTGCGATGATGCTCCTCAATTTCCGGAAGAGGTTGTCAGCTGTGTGCCTCTTATGGAAAGCAGTGATACAAAGCGTAGCCTGCCTAGGAACGAGTTGGCGTTTGCGAGATGCTGCTACTGGTGCCGCCGCTGCTGTTGTTGCTGCGGGAGGCAATACATCTACCCAGTGGGCTGTCACAGTCATATAGTCCTTAGTCTGCCCTGCTCCACTTGTCCACATGTCCGTGGTTAAGTGGACATTGGGTACAACTGCATTTTTTAGGACACTGGTGACTCTTTTTCTGACGTCTGTGTACATTCTCGGTATCGCCTGCCTAGAGAAGTGGAACCTAGATGGTATTTGGTACCGGGGACACACTACCTCAAGCAATTCTCTAAGTCCCTGTGAACTAACGGCGGATACCGGATGCATGTCTAACACCAACATAGTTGTCAAGGCCTGAGTTATCCGCTTTGCAACAGGATGACTACTGTGATATTTCATATTCCTCGCAAAGAACTGTTGGACAGTCAATTGCTTATTGGAAGTAGTACAAGTGGTCTTCCAACTTCCCCTCTGGGATGACTATCGACTCCCAGCAGCAACAACAGCAGCGCCAGCAGCAGTAGCCGTTACACTCAAGGATCCATCGGAGGAATCCCAGTTAGGAGAGGACTCGTCAGACTTGCCAGTGACATGGCCTGCAGGACTATTGGCGTTCCTGTCTAAGGAGGAAATTGACACTGAGGGAGTTGGTGGGGTGGTGGGGTGGTTTGCAGGAGCTTTGGTACAAGAGGAAGAAGGGATTTAGTTGTCAGTGGAATGCTTCCGCTGTCACCCAAAGTTTTTGAACTTGTCAATGACTTCTGATGAATGCGCTCCAGGTGACGTATAAGGGAGGATGTTCCTAGGTGGTTAACGTCCTTACCCCTACTTATTACAGCTTGACAAAGGCAACACATGGCTTGACACCAGTTGTCCGCATTTCTGTTGAAATAATTCCACACCGAAGAGGTGTTTTTTTTTTTTGTATTTTGACCAGGCATGTCAATGGCCTTATTCATCCCACAGACAACAGGTGTCTCACCGGGTGCCTGACTTAAACAAACCACCTCTCCATCAGAATCCTCCTTGTCAATTTCCTCCCCAGCGCCAGCAACACCCATATCCTCATCCTGGTGTACTTCAACAGTGACATCTTCAATTTCAATGTAAGGAAGAGGACTGTGGGTGCTCCTTCCAGCACTTGCAGGGGGCGTGCAAATTGTGGAAGGAGCCACCTCTTCCTGTCCAGTGTTGGGAAGGTCACGCATCGCAACCGACACAATTGGACTCTCCTTGGGGATTTGTGATTTAGAAGAATGCACAGTTCTTTGCTGTGCTTTTGCCAGGTTAACTCTTTTCATTTTTCTAGCGGGAGGATGAGTACTTCCATCCTCATGTGAAGCTGAACCACTATCCATGAACATAGGCCAGGGCCTCAGCCATTCCTTGCCACTCCGTGTCGTAAATGGCATATTGGCAAGTTTACGCTTCTCCTCAGATGCTTTTAATTTAGATTTTTCGGTCATTTTACTGAACTTTTGTTTTTTGGATTTTACATGCTCTCTACTATGACATTGGGCATCGGCCTTGGCAGACGACGTTGATGGCATTTCATAATTTCTGCCACGACTAGTGGCAGCAGCTTCAGCACTAGGTGGAAGTGGATCTTGATCTTTCCCTATTTTACCCTCCACATTTATGTTCTCCATTTTTTAATGTGTGGAATTATATGCCAGTAATATATCTGGAATTAGACGGCAGTAATGTCTGGAATTAGATACCACTAGATAGATACCAGATACCACTGTGACTGGTATGATGATGACCTATGCACAGTGACAGGACACTACCACAGCACCCTACAGCAGCAAAATACAGCACTGGACTACTGTACTTTAGTATTATATACTGGTCACCACAATGCAACACTGCTACTGAGCACAGATATTGAGCACTGTTCAGGATACTAGAACTGACACGGAGCAGCAAGATACAGCAATGGACTACTGTACTGTACTACTATATACTGGTAATGTTTTTATTTGAAATATTGCAACCTTCTTACATTTTATTTACACATTTACAAATATACAATAAATAAATAAAATAAAAAAAAGAACAAGAATCTCAAACAAATTTTCCCATTTGTTCCTACCACTTCTCCCCTGTTTGACATATTTCCAAATTCCATCTTTCCCTTCACTTTTCCCCTTAAGTCTAACAACTTCCTTAAGAACCTACTTGTCCTGAGACTAGCCTCCTCCTACTCCTTACTCCTCCCTCACCTGTTCTTGAGCCCATGCATACCACTCTCACACTTCCTTTCATTCCCCACCACCACCTTTCACTCCACTCTCAACCCACTCACCCTCTCACCTACCACACCATACACTCTACTTTCTCCCAGGACAATCCAACATTTAATGAGGAGTCAATTACAAATCTTGGTAGCTCTTCCAGTGTACGCAGCCATTTAAAACCAAACCAAATCTCAAAATTCTATTTCATCTAAAAAGTGAGATAGTTATAGAAAAGTTTCTACCAGTACCTGGAGGCTGAAAATTTTCCATCACCCACTAAGGGGGCTTCAGCCGGCGCCACAAGTGGGACCAACTGGTGACATCCAATCTCTCCTCCTCCATTTCCATCATCCGCTTCACCTTGTGTAGTATTAAGCCCTCCTCCACTTCGCAGGGAAGGATTTTATTTCTCAATGAAACCTGACACCGTGCATTCCATAAGTGATACCTGACAGCTAAACTTATCATAAAAATTGTGCATAAATCAAATTCCTCATAGCCTTTGAGTGCCCCATATGCCCATCCCCGGTAATCCAAACCAGAAAGACAAGGTATTCCTAGAGCGCTTGACACTCTTTTGCAAATGTTTATATTAAAAGGACACTGAAGCAAGAAATGGTCCATACTCTCCTCCTGACCTTGACACTTCTCCCGTGGACAATCACGATCATTGGATCTTCTAAACTTCAGGTTCCCCCTAACAAAGAGCTTCCCTTGGAATGAGAACCAGGCGATGTCCCTAAATTTCAACGAGAACCTCTGAGAATTTACCAGAGAAATCCCTTCTGAACATACAGTTTCTGGGCAATCCTTCAGGGCCAATGGGACATGGAAGTGAGTTTGCAAGACCCTCTTCCCCAACTCCTTCCTACTGAGATCTCTTAACTCCCCCACTCCCAAGCCCTATCGCCCAATCACTCTCAAGCACTGGATCACGTAGATCGGGAGGTGGCCTCTTCTGGGCCGAGAGTTTCTCAAGTGACCTCCTTCTATCCACACTGTGAGGGAGGGGGATATCCATTCCCTAAAACCGTCTGCCCACCGAGGAGTGGTCTCTGAAAACAGACCCCCGAAATTCATTTAAAAAAAAGCTGTTATAAAAAACACCACCGGGTTGACCATATCCAGGGTTCGTCCTCGGTTTGCATGCAATGCCTCTCTTGACTATATTAATTTTGTTTCCCCACAACAGCAGGAAAAACAAAGAGCCAATTTCAGACCACAGTGGTTGTGGCAAAAAACATACATAACTGACATATAAAAACAATGGAATCAGATAGGTTTTACACAAGTCAACCCTTTCCTCAGGGAGAATTTCCATCCTCTCCTACTTCTTATTTTCTGGGTCGCCTCTTCCAGTATCCTTTCCCAATTTGCTGTGGCATAATCTCCCTGGTCAAATCTTATTCCTAGAATCTTAATTTGGTGGTTGGCCACAGGGAGGCTGTCCGGAAGGTCGAATTCTCTACCTTCCTCCCCCCATCCAGAAAACTTCCTGATTTATCATGGTGCCCGAGGCTCCAGAGTATTCACCTATCAGTTGGTCCACATCACAGGCCTCTGTCTTTGATGACAGAACCACTGTGACATCATCAGCATAGGCAGTTACCTTTAGTGATTCACCCCGGCCCAGCTGCCCCCCTCCCACCATGCTGTCCTCAATCCTCCGAATAAAAGGATCGATCGCAAACACGTAAAGGAGAGGGCTCAGGGGGCAACCCTGACGGACCCCAGAATTCACCACAAAGGCAGGCCCTACCCAACCATTAACAAGCGGGAAGCTCTCGGCCTTGCTGTACAAAGGGGGTCATTCCGAGTTGTTCGCTCGTTGCTGATTTTCGCTATACTGCGATTAGTCGCTTACTGCGCATGCACAAGGTTCGCAGAGCGCATGCGCTTAGTTATTTTACACAAAAGTTAGGTATTTTACTCACGGCGTAACTAAGTTTTTTCATCGTTCTGGTGATCGGAGTGTGATTGACAGGAAGTGGGTGTTTCTGGGCGGAAATTGACCGTTTTCTGTGAGTGTGCGGAAAAACGCAGGTGTTTCAGGGAAAAACGCGGGAGTGGCTTGGGAAACGGGGGAGTGTCTGGCCGAACGCTGGGTGTGTTTGTGACGTCAAACCAGGAACGAAACTGACTGAACTGATCGCAAATGTAGGAGTAAGTCTGGAGCTACTCAGAAACTGCTAAGAAATTTCTATTCACAATTTTGCTAATCTTTCGTTCGCAATTCTGCTATGCTAAGATACACTCCCAGAGGGCGGCGGCTTAGCGTGTGCAATGCTGCTAAAAGCAGCTAGCGAGCTAACAACTCGGAATGAGGGCCAATATGCGTAGCCAATTGACTAATTTAACTGGAATGCCATACCTTTCCAGCAAAGTCCAGAGGTACTCATGGTTGACTCGGTCAAAAGCTTTGGACTGATCCAATGCCAGTAAGTACTTCCCCCACTTCTCAACCCTGCACTGCTCTATGGCCTCCCGGACACCAAGGATAGCACTAAATGTGCTTCGACCTTTCACAGTACAATGCTGAGAAGTAGGGAGCAACTGCCCAGAAAATTCCATCAGCCTATTAAATATGATTTTTGCCAACACCTTCCTATCCGAATCGAGGAGTGCTATGGGGCGCCAGTTCTCAATACGGACCGGGTCCTTTCCTTTAGAGAGTAAGATAAGTGCAGAAATCCTCATGGAGGGAGGGAGTTCACCCTCTGCCAGGCCACTGTTAAAAACCTCCACAAGACGAGGTGCAAGGACATCTGAGAATTCTTTATAGAATTCAGTTATCAAACCATCTGGCCCAGGTGTCTTTTTTGATGTTAAACCGCCAATCGCTTCTCTGACCTCCTCCACAGATATCTCACTCTCTAAGCAATCAATTGAGGCATCCGGTTCCACAAGCCCTGGTATCCTCCCCAGAAATTCCTCCATCTTTTCTCTGCTAAGTGCCTTCTCGGACAGCAGATCAGTGTAATAGGTTCTAATGACTTCCAGGATGCCCTCTCTCCCCTCCTGCACGACACCCTTTCCATCAATCAGACCTCTGATTTCCTTTAACTCGCTCTTTCGCCTACAATTCTGGTAGGGATCCGGGGAGTGGTACTTGCCATAATCCTTATCCCGAATCAAAGACGAAAGTCGAATATACTGAAACTGCTGCATCCGAGATTTCACCCGGGAGATTTCCCCATCATCTCCTCTTTCAGAGATCAGGAAGTCTAATTTCCTCCTCAGAGCATAGTAGGCACTTTTCTTTACCAAGTTTTTCTTTGCTACCAGCCACTTGAAAAACCCTCGGGTCCTCTCTTTGACCTCCTCCCACCACTCCGATCTACTCCACCCTGCCTCCAACAGTGTTTCCTGTGCTTGGAAGAATTCCCTAAAGGATTGTCTTACCTTCTCTTCCTTTAGGAGCTCTGAGTTCAGCCTCCATAGGCCCCTTCCTTTTGAAATGGACTGTGAGGCATTCAAAGAAAAAGTCAACAACCCGTGATCCGAAAATTCCACCAACCATACCTGTGAAGGCAAAGTCTTGGAAGTTTCTTTAACGAAAAACCTATCTATTCTTGTCCTACTCTGACCACTAAAGTAAGTGTACCCCGTGAGGTCTGGATTATGCCGAATATGGACATCAACCAACCCAGCCTGCCTAACCATTGACACTAAATAATTTGAATCATAGCCCATGGTTTTTTGGCACCTCCCCTGTCTTTTGGCCGAACTACGGAGTTGAAATCGCCACCAAAAACAACCTGCTGGGCGGTAAAGAGAAATGGCTTGATCCTCTTGAAAAGGCATTTCCTATCCCAGGCTGTCTGGGGCCCATAGATATTGATCAGCCTTAGGTCATGCCCTCTCAAGGTGACATCTAAGATCATACACCTTCCAATATGTAGGTCAATAACCTTGTGCACAGTTACTATGCCGGAAAAAAGTACCGCCACCCCACCATAAGGCTCAGCTGCAAGAGACCAATAGGATGACCCACCTCTCCACTCGCTTTTGGCTTTGTGAAGAGCTGCCAACCTGCTAACCCGGGTCTCCTGCAAAAACAAAATATCAAAATCCTGGTTGTTAAAAAATTCAAAAGCCATAAACCGAGCCTTATCGGAAAGAACGGAAGCCCCATTAATCGTGGCACATCGTATAGGGTGGAGATCC
Organism: Pseudophryne corroboree; assembly: GCF_028390025.1. Taxonomy (NCBI): domain Eukaryota; kingdom Metazoa; phylum Chordata; class Amphibia; order Anura; family Myobatrachidae; genus Pseudophryne; species Pseudophryne corroboree. The sequence continues at coordinate 719,548,811 of NC_086445.1, forward strand.
ATGTTTCTTTGGTGATTGAGTTTCACTACCCATTTTCCTTATTCACTTCTCCCCACCACCTCCTTCACCATCACCACCACCAACACCACATTCCATTCTTACAATAGCCTCTCCTTCTTTCATCCCGGCTCCCTCCACGCCTGAACCAGGATCTGGGGGTTTCCGGGCAGGATTCATTGAAGGTGGATCCTTCTCTGTTAGGGATTCCTGCACCCCCTCCCCAATTCCTTCCATGTTTGACTCTACATTTTCACCCTCCTCCTTGTCTTTTCCCACTAATGTAGATCCTACCGGGTCCCACTCCAGCTCACTTTCTGATTCTTTCCCTGAAACTTCCGTCAAACTTCCTTTTCTTTCCTTCTTCTTTCTCCCTCCTTCCCCACTCCCTTTCTCTCTCTTCCTTCTCTTCCTTACTTTCCTTTGCTTAAGCACTAACTCTCCTTTTTCTCTCACTATTTCCCCTTCTTCTTCCTCCGTAGGCACCCCCTCAAACCTATTGAAAAGCAACAAGTTTTCTTTAATTCTTTCTGACTGCCTTTTTCCTCCCTTAATTACTAGCTGGAATCCCTCATCCTTCTCTTCCTTTCCCTCCTTTCCTTTCCCCTTTACTCCTACCAACTTCCATTCCATCTTTCCTTCCTGAACCTTCGCTGACCCTACTTGCACATTTTTCTCTCTTTCTTCCATCTCTCTTTCCCTCCTCTGCGTAGCTAATTCCTCCACACTTTCCCTCCTTCTCCCCCATTCCTTCATTTTTACCGCCTCGGGGCACCTACTATATGGATGACCTTCACCCCCACCTAAATTGCATCGAATTATGTTGCAAACCTTTGACGTATGGCCCAGTCTGCCGCATAAGTTGCATTTGACCGCGTCACACTCATTGCTCAAGTGCCCAGGGTCACCACACTTAAAGCAGGTCTTTGGCTGACCCTGGTAGAACACCTGAATGCGATCGCGGCCAATGTATGCGGCGGACGGCAGATGTTTCACTCCTTCTACATTTCGCACCAAGTGCACATTTGCTGACCATGTTCCTCCCCACACTCCCAGTGTATAATCAGCTTTCTCTAAACTCAACACTTTTTCACATTGCCTGCTTAACCAGAATTTAATGTCATTTTCTGGTATTGTCTCATTTCTTACTAATATAGATACTTTAACACTTTCAATCCTCCCCCTCATGAAAAAGGAAAGTTGACTAAAGTAGCCTCCCTCTACTTGATCAGTTAATTTTAAGAAGCACTCCTGCATCACCCTGTTTGCCATAAAGGCCACGTCAAACTCTTTTGAGTTCACAGGGTGAATGCAGGAGTACAGTTGCCTGGCTGAAAACCCCAATGCAAAAAATTATTTAAAAAAAATCAACTTTTGAAGGAGCATCCTCCTTACCATTTCATTTAAAATGTATCACCTTTCTCTTCCCAAAACCTTCCGCATCTCCTCCCTCCCCCCAAACATCTTCACCTTTTCTCACAGACAGTGGTTCGTACAGTACCTTTGCATAAGACGCGACTCCTTCCTTTGATGTTCCACCTTTACCTGCAACAGGGACAATGGGAACAGGGAAAAACACAGGGCCAGGGGCTGAAATAGGGACAACTGCAGGCTTCACCTGTTTCCCTGGAACCACATTCTTGCTTTTATCCTTATGTTTAAGCATTTCAGTACTTATGAGCTTTGCCGCAGCTTGCATTCTTTCTGGTGCCTGTAGTTCCCCATAAACTGTATTCACCACTTCTAACTCTGCTTTAGAAAGCGAGCTTTTATCCAGCTTTGTCTGGCCTTGAACTTCACCAGATTTTCCTTCATTTCCATGGTTTTTATTTATCTCCCCATTTGCATTTTCATCTTCATTTTCCCCACTTTGTCCCTCCACCCCCCCTGCAAAGCCCAACTGGGCCCCCACCACCCAAACAAAATTCTGGAGCCTCCTTTGCTCTTTCTTTTCCTCCGCTGTCTGGTTCACACACCTCTTGTCTGCTGCTCTCAGCTGCTTTGCAGGGCTTCACGCTGGCCGGGACTCCCGCTGATGTCACTTGTCTTCCAGCTGGGATCCCCACACGGGTCTTTTCTGCCTCTACCGCTCTGGCCACCGCTGCTTGATCTTCCTGCTGCTTCTGCATCACCGCTGGCTCACCTTTGTCCATGGACCCCGGCTTTCCCTCGGTCTCCATAGCAATCAGGATTTCTTCCACATCAGTGGCCACGTCACCGGGGTTCCCTCGACTTCCGCATTGGTCCTCTGCTCCCGACACCCCTTCCACACTGACGTCGCATGGAATTCCTCCCTGAGGCCGTTCCTCCTGCACCGCTGTCTCCGGCTGCTCTACAGGGAAATCCTTTGTAGATGGTACTGTCATTAACCCCTGTAGCGCTGGCAAGTTTTCAGTACTGTCCTTTTTATTACTTCTTTCTCTGGCTACCATTTTTCCTTTAATACGAGCATGGTATATAGTTAAGTCCTCAATTTGATTTACATACCGCTGTCTCTCCCACACTTGACTTTTATTCCTTCTTTTCTTTGCTGTCACAATACGATTGCTTATTTTCTTTGATTCCATTATCAGTTCTTGTAAGGACCTCTTCGCTAATATTTCCTCAGTGTCAGATGTATCTTCGGATACTGACTTCTCCTCCGATTCTGACACTTCCTCCATACTGTACTCTTCTTGATTAACCCCTAACCCCCCGGTTTCTGCAGATTTGCCCCCAGGAGCTGGCTTTCCCCCCAAAGGTACTCTCTACTAACTCAGGGGGCTCGGGGCCCTCAGAGGATGCATCATACCATGACAATGGCTCTTGAACTTTAATATTTGCTTTTTCCACTAGCGGCACCAGCTGCTCCCCTCCGTCCCGCAGCTTCTCCCCTCCGTCCCGCAGCTTCTCCCCAATCCCCTCACGGGGACCCCCGTCCTTTGCAGCATTATCCCCAGGAGCTACACTACCCCCAGGGACACCTGCTGCTAGCACAGGAAGGGGGGCTGCCCTGGACAGGGACCCTTCTCGGGATTTACCTTCTTGCTGTGCCGTTCGCCGCTCCCCTTCTCCGGACAGACCCGCAGACTCCACTTTCCCTTCTACGGGCGGACCTTTCTCGGCTCCAGGATTCTCTGTTCCCACCGCTGCTTGCTTTGAGGTACCCCCCCCCCCCTTTGCACGGAGGGGGTGCTTTGCCTTCCTCTTACTTTCACCGGTCCCGGGCACTCTGTTATTGGATCCTGCAACTTTCCTTTTTCCTCCTTTGCAGCAGCTGCAGCTGCTGCAACATGGGCAGATGGTCTGACATCCTCTTTCTTTTTTACTTTAGCTGGGGAGGCCGGCAGGACCCCCCGCTTCTTCATCCTGGTAATAGGGCTCCTCCAGGCACCCTCAAATGTTCAGGAATACAGACCCCAGCCTGGGCCCTCCAGGCAGGGGATTCTCCTGCTGCAGCTGCCCACTCCCCAGCTCCCACAGCTTGGAGAGGGTGCGGGATCCCTCAGGTAACCAGATGGAGCCCAGGAGCTCCTGCAGACACATCCAGAACTGAGTAGTATACAGGTCACCACAATGCAGCACCGATACTAAGCACAGATATTGAGCACTGTTCAGGATACTAGAACTGACACGGAGCAGCAAGATACAGCAATGGACTACTGTACTGTACTACTATATACTGGTCACCACAATGCAGCACTGATACTGAGCACAGATATTGAGCACTGTTCAGGATACTAGAACTGACACGGAGCAGCAAGATACAGAAATGGATTACTGTACTGTACTACTATATACTGGTCACCACAATGCAGCACTGATACTGAGCACAGATATTGAGCACTGTTCAGGATACTAGAACTGACATGGAGCAGCAAGATACAGCAATGGACTACTGTACTGTACTACTATATACTGGTCACCACAATGCAGCACTGATACTGAGCACAGATATTGAGCACTGTTCAGGATACTAGAACTGACATGGAGCAGCAAGATACAGCACTGGACTACTGTACTGTACTACTATATACTGGTCACCACAATGCAGCACTGATACTGAGGACAGATATTGAGCACTGTTCAGGATACTAGAACTGACATGGAGCAGCAAGATACAGCACTGGACTACTGGACTACTATATACTGGTCACCACAATGCAGCACTGATACTGAGCACAGATATTGAGCACTGTTCAGGATACTAGAACTGACACGGAGCAGCAAGATACAGCAATGGACTACTGTACTGTACTACTATATACTGGTCACCACAATGCAGCACTGATACTGAGCACAGATATTGAGCACTGTTCAGGATACTAGAACTGACACGGAGCAGCAAGATACAGAAATGGATTACTGTACTGTACTACTATATACTGGTCACCACAATGCAGCACTGATACTGAGCACAGATATTGAGCACTGTTCAGGATACTAGAACTGACATGGAGCAGCAAGATACAGCAATGGACTACTGTACTGTACTACTATATACTGGTCACCACAATGCAGCACTGATACTGAGCACAGATATTGAGCACTGTTCAGGATACTAGAACTGACATGGAGCAGCAAGATACAGCACTGGACTACTGTACTGTACTACTATATACTGGTCACCACAATGCAGCACTGATACTGAGGACAGATATTGAGCACTGTTCAGGATACTAGAACTGACATGGAGCAGCAAGATACAGCACTGGACTACTGGACTACTATATACTGGTCACCACAATGCAGCACTGATACTGAGCACAGATATTGAGCACTGTTCAGGATACTAGAACTGACACGGAGCAGCAAGATACAGCAATGGACTACTGTACTGTACTACTATATACTGGTCACCACAATGCAGCACTGATACTGAGCACATATATTGAGTACTGTTCAGGATACTAGAACTGACACGGAGAAGCAAGATACAGCAATGGACTACTGTACTGTACTACTATATACTGGTCACCACAATGCAGCACTGATACTGAGCACAGATATTGAGCACTGTTCAGGATACTAGAACTGACATGGAGCAGCAAGATACAGCACTGGACTACTGTACTGTACTACTATATACTGGTCACCACAATGCAGCACTGATACTGAGGACAGATATTGAGCACTGTTCAGGATACTAGAACTGACATGGAGCAGCAAGATACAGCACTGGACTACTGGACTACTATATACTGGTCACCACAATGCAGCACTGATACTGAGCACAGATATTGAGCACTGTTCAGGATACTAGAACTGACACGGAGCAGCAAGATACAGCAATGGACTACTGTACTGTACTACTATATACTGGTCACCACAATGCAGCACTGATACTGAGCACATATATTGAGTACTGTTCAGGATACTAGAACTGACACGGAGAAGCAAGATACAGCAATGGACTACTGTACTGTACTACTATATACTGGTCACCACAATGCAGCACTGATACTGAGCACAGATATTGAGCACTGTTCATGATACTAGAACTGACATGGAGCAGCAAGATACAGCACTGGACTACTGTACTACTATATACTGGTCACCACAATGCAGCACTGATACTGAGAACAGATATTGAGCACTGTGCAGGATACTAGAACTGACACGGAGAAGCAAGATACAGCAATGGACAACTGTACTGTACTACTATATACTGGTCACCACAATGCAGCACTGATACTGAGCACAGATATTGAGGACTGTTCAGGATACTAGAACTGGCACGGAGAAGCAAGATACAGCAATGGACTACTGTACTGTACTACTATATACTGGTCACCACAATGCAGCACTGATACTGAGCACAGATATTGAGCACTGTTCAGGATACTAGAACTGACACGGAGCAGCAAGATACAGCAATGGACTACTGTACTGTACTACTATAAACTGGTCACCACAATCCAGCACTGATACTGAGCACAGATATTGAGCACTGTTCAGGATACTAGAACTGACACGGAGCAGCAAGATACAGCACTGGACTACTGTACTGAACTACTATATACTGGTCACCACAATGCAGCACTGATACTGAGCACAAATATTGAGCACTGTTCAGGATACTAGAACTGACACGGAGCAGCAAGATACAGCAATGGACTACTGTACTGTACTACTATATACTGGTCACCACAATGCAGCACTGATACTGAGCACAGATATTGAGCACTGTTCAGGATACTAGAACTGACACGGAGCAGCAAGATACAGCAATGGACTACTGTACTGTACTACTATATACTGGTCACCACAATGCAGCACTGATACTGAGCACAGATATTGAGCACTGTTCAGGATACTAGAACTGACACAGAGCAACAAGATACAGCAATGGACTACTGTACTTTACTACTATATACTGGTCTGGTCTTTACTACTATATACAATGCAGAACTGATACTGAGCACAGATATTGAGCTTAGATTTTGCTGATATTGGGCTATTCAGGTAGAGAATGTAGCCACGTCCTCTCCCCTCAATCTACAATGCGCAAGTTAAAATGGTGGCGATGCGCGGCTCTTTATATGGAATCCGAATCTCGCGAGAATCCGACAGCGGGATGATGACATTTTGCCTCATTCGGGTTTTGCGAGTAAGGCGGGAAGAACCGAGGCTGCCTCGGACCCGTGTAAACCACGTGAAGTTTTTTTTTGGGGGGGTTCGGATCTCGATGATCCATACCCACTCATCTCTAGAACTTATACAGTATACCCACCAAGTAGCTCATAACACATCATGTGCAGTGCATCGCTGGCGGCAAATGTAGGAGGTGGTCATAATAATGTGACTCAACCATGTGTATGTATGTGTGTGTATATATATATATATATATATATATATATACACACACATATCGTGTATACCGACTGTCAGGATCCCTGTAGTTGGAATACAGACACCTGTTGCTGGAATCCTAGCAGTTTCAGGATACCAGCACCAGAATCCCAACAGCCGGCATCCCGACTGTAATTATTTTGAGCAGGTTAGGGCCGGGGGGGGGGGGGGGGGGGGGGTGGATGTAGGCGCTACCTGGGGGATTAGGATTAGGCTTTGGGGGTGGGGGGGATTAGGGGTAGGCACCACTGGGGGAGGATAGGTTTAGGCACTAATGGGGAAGTTAGGGTCAGGCTTCGGGAAGGGAGGGCTTGGAGGTAGGGGTGAGGGGATGAAATAGTGCCTGCTTCCCTGTCAGGATTTTAAAGATTGGGATTCCAGCGTCGGTACTGTGACTGCTGGCATCCTGTTTGCCGGCAAATCATACTGAACCCATATAGATATACAAAAGGAGAGCTAATCCCATTTGTCACCCAATACAACACAGCCAGTGCAATAGTACCACGGGCGTCTAGGGCCCTATGGCCCTTGGTATCAACGGACTCTTCTCTTCCTGTGTTTAGGAACAAACGTCCAATGTCCAGCTTCACGAGAGGCTGAAATATTAAGGACATCATTGTCCATACGGATATCACGGGCTTTAGTGTCAAAAATGAACGCCCCTCTGGCTTCCTCACGAGACCTCCAGGATGTTATAAGTGCCCGAAGTGTACCACCTGTACCCACATGCTCACAGGACCCTCCTTTAAACACCCACATGAAGATCAGATCATCAACATCAAGCATGTTCTTACCTGCACTTCATCACTTATAATTTATATTATAATTTGTCCTTGCAATTTGGTGCAGGTGGAAAAATCCATCAGAACCATGAGGGAACGAATGGCCCTTCATAGGTCTGCTATCAAACAAGCCCTAACAAAAAAACCAGCAGATCAACCAGTTGCCAGGCACTTCGTGGAAGCGGGACATTCCATAAGTGATCTCAAACATATGGTCATCGACCACGTGGAGAAAACCTTGAGAGGAGATGACCGGGAAGGTAGACTTCTCCGTTTGGAAGCACGATGGATCCACAAACTCGGAACTATTAATCCAAAAGACTTGAATGAGATGATGCCTTGTTTACCCACAAATAATCCACTGCATCTGTGAAACTATTCCTGATTTAATCTATTTAACTGCCTTGTGCCTACAATCTCCTTTCTTTGTCTTTATAACCCTCCTTTACGGTCTGCTTTATTTTATATACATCACTATATGTTTATGGCATGTTTACCCTCAGGTTAATAGTTTTCTAGACTATATTTCTTCACTAAGTGCTCTCCACGTCATTTTCCTTCAGTTATGTTCTGTTTTATCACGCAACATTGTTACAGTATGCCCTTAGCAGCAAGTTTGCTACAATATCCATTTGTATCCATGTATCATGCTCATAATAGCTCTGTACTCGGGCGGGATTAGAGTACCAGACCTTTAGTGGCTCAGTGACCGATCAGATTCTCCATCGTGTCCATCCATTTCTTGTTGATTAAATATACTGCTTAGGTCATACTGTACTAAGCTTTTTTTACTATATTGGTGTTTGGTTTTCTGTATTTATTTTCAGTTCACTTTAATTTGAACATCAGTGGCGGTGACATGTGCCTGGTTTCCATGGCACCGAACGGCCGCACACTAATGACGTCAGAGAACACCGCTGATCCTCGTGATTTTGAATACATACTTTTGCTCATTTAATATGCTGAGTGCCGCTTCCTCTTTTCTATATTGTCTAACCATCGCTTGGTAGAGGGCACCGGCGCAGCTGTCTATGATACTAGGAGTGCCAATCCATATCCTCATCGTTTTAGATATATATATATATATATATATATACACACACACACACACACACACACACACACACACACACACACACTACAGTGCTTCCAGAAAGTATTCACATCGCTTCACTTTTTCCACATTTGGTTATGTTACAGTTTTATTCCAAAATGGAATAAATTAATTTTCCTTCAAAATTTTACACACAATACCCCATACTGACAACCTGAACAAAGTTTTTTTTGAGATTTCTGCAAATTTATTAAAAATAAAAAACTGTACAAAAAAAATGTACATAAGTATTCACAGCCTTTGCCATGAGGCTCAAAATTGAGCTCAGGTGCATCCTGTTTCCAGTGATCATCCTTGAGATGTTCCTACAGCTTAATTGGAGTCCACCTGTGGTAAATTCAGTTGATTGGACATAATTTGGAAAGGCACACACCTGTCTATATAAGGTCCCACATTTGACAGTGCATGTCTGAGCACAAACCAAGCATGAAGTATGAAAGCATGAAAGGAATTGTCTGTAGACGTCTGAGACCAGATTGTCTCGAGGCACAAATCTGGTGAAGGGTACAGAAAAATATCTGCTGCTTTGAAGGTCCCAATGAGCACAGTGGCCAATTGCAGACGTCGATAGTAAACATACAGCAATCCACAATATGGTCTTCTTTCAAGTAGTTGCCACCCTCATCCACTTATTAAAGGCCTTCCCTATTCTCAGCTTTAAAGAGTCAGGCGTATCACATCTGATCCAGTTCTGGCTCAGATGCAGATGGAAGCGATGATTAAACATTTTCTTGACCGTGGTTATGATCCTAAACATCTACAGGATTGTAAACGTAGGGTATTATTGCTTGATAGAGGTTGATAGATAGATCATCTTTGTTTGAGAAAAAGAATAGGGCACAATCCCCTGCTTTACCTTGGTCAATAAATATAACCAGGCTTTGATCAATAGAGTGTCTAAACATTTGTGGCCAATCATTCAGTCTGATGTAGATTTACCACTCACAGAAACACGTATTATGTCTTGTTATAAACATGGTTCCAATCTGAGGGACATTTTGGTAAAGTCTGATTTTTCCACTAATAGTGACTCTAGTATTGTTGGTAGAAAGGGCTGTGTTCGCTGCACTAAATTCATTCCATGTGATACTTTTAATCATCCTCATACTGGTAAACCTTTGAAGATCCGTTTTAGCCTCACCTGCAGTACTAAATTTACTGTATACCAAATTGTTTGCCCGTGCGGCCTATCATACATAGGCAAAATGGAACGTTCCTTTAAAGAACGGATGGCTGCACATCGCTCTGCCATTAAGGCAGCATTGGTTTCAGGTACTAGTGAGCAACCTGTAGCCTGACACTTTGCTGCAGCATCTCATAGTTTGACATCACTCCGTTATCGCATGATAGACCACATTCCACATCACTTAGAGGTGGCAATCGGGGTTTGCGACTCATGCAGTGTGAGGCTAGATGGATCTTCTATTTAGGTACATTGGCCCCTCGAGGGTTAAATGAACAGTCCGGTATTAACATCCTTACTATGTAATCATCATAATCTGAATATAGCTGTGGGTCGGTTCTCTTAACCTGTGCATTTTTATGTATAGACATGCTTTAGCTTCTTTTCTGCTGCTGTTTCTTGTTTAGATGTATCCATGGTGATGGCACACGTCATCGGTCTTCCGTGATTGGCTGACCGAAATTCCGTCACTTGTTTTGCACCGCCGACTGGGTGTGCAGTCCCGCCGCAGCTTTTGGCGCCTCACTGGGTGATTGTTTCTTTATAAGGTAAGGCACATTTTTGTATTTATCCCGATGAAAATGCCACGTTATTAAAGGCATTAAAATGTCTTACTACATTGCCGTGAGAAACGTTTTATTATTGGAGTGCCGCACCTGCTGCATTGTATCTTAATTTTTCGTGAGGGTACCCAAAATATTATCCATATAAGAGGTTGTGCCAGGTCCTATTGTTGTATGTATGTATGTATATATATGTATATATATATATATATATATATGTAAAAAAAACTTGCTTGAATCGCACACATCTCCAAATTATCAACACGGATTCTGGATATAAATAGTTAATCATGACTGTGGGTACAGGATAAAGCATGGGTAGCCAATCATATGCAAAACATTTGTTATCATATGGTCATAAACAACCAATGTCTCCTAATACTGCAGTGAATAATGTGGGTATGTGCATAGTCACCCATTCCTCAGTAATACAAGGGTTTCAAAAGGTCCCCCATCATTTAGCCAATGATATCATTTGGGTGGTATCGCCACCTTCCTGCCTCCTGATATGAAAGCTGATGTGCCCTGATTTACTAAGGAGCGGGGTATAGGGGTACATATGTGGGTCATTTGCACTGTATAGTTATCTTGACAAAGGTCCCACATGGGACCAAAACATTGATGGTTCCTGTATCTTGTTGATGGTCTGATCAATACATTTTCTAAGTAGGAAGACTGGTGAGTGCTCCCATTTTTGTATTTATATATATATATATATATATATATATATTTATTTATATATGGAGATCAAGGGGTAGGAGTGACCTCTCCTGGGGTAGATGGGCACTTACAAACACACAGCAGCCAGCAAGCTGTACACCAGTGTAGAGCAGAAGCTAGTTTTATTGTGCAGTACAGAAAATATAAAACATAATTATAAATCTCAGGCCATCTGAGCACTAATTATACAATACAGATTCTCTTTCTGAGTGGTAGAGCCTTATCTCCCTACCACAAACACAGGTATATACACACTAATCACAGACAGCAAATCACAATGTCTTTTTACAAGCCTGTCGCCCATTTCCCCAGATAGTGAGACCATGAGTACACTTCTGACATACCTCATATCAGCCTTTTACAGGTGCAGGTAGTAATTAGCCCACTCTTAGTCTGAGGATGCTAAATAGGCCTTATGGATGGAACCAACCCTCTTTCTACATCCATACCCCCCAGGAACCCTTAACTGGCTTTAACTAAAGTCCCAAACTCTAATCAAGTCTAATCTGAGGCAATTCAAAATGATTTACGTGAATGTGGTGTAAACATCAGTGCCAGGACTGTTCGACTCAATCTTCAATATTTTATATTAAATGCCAGAATTCCAAGAAAAAAGTCACTTTTATCTCTCAAACAAAGACAGAAAAGATTAGAATGGGCTAAAAAGCATATAAATTAATCAGAAGAACGATGGAACAGTGTCATCTGGAGTGACAAATCCAGAATATCCATATTTGGTAGAGATGGAATGGAATATGTCCACAGAAGAATTGGAGAGGATTTGCTACCTGAGTGCACAACACCTACTGTGAAGCATCCAGTTAGTGTTATGCTGTAGGGATGTATGACCGACGAATTTGTGTGATCAATGGCACTTTAAATAGCAGTAAATACATCAGTGTCTTGCAGTGGGGAGGAGAGAGCAGTTGGAGTGAGCACAAACTATGCAGAGCAGTGGGTAAACAGTGGGTGAATAGACACTCTGCACATGCGCACAGCATGTAAACTCAGTGCAGTGAGAGCCTTGGGGCAGCCCAGCATCTCGGAGAGTGCTGGGTACACCCCCACAGTGCCAGAAACGGGAGTGACATGTGGCTCTGACCCCTTATCCCTAGGCTCCACCCCTTTTCTGACTTGGGTGCTCTTTTGGCTAGCAAATGGTCCCGACCCACTGCCCACCAATTTTGGGAGGTATGTATTTGCTGCAAAGGCTTCCTAACAAAGTACTAATGAATATTGGCCCTCATTCCGAGTTAGTTGTTCGCTCTCTAGCTGCCTTTAGCAGTCGTGCAAATGCTAAGCCGCCGTCCTCTGGGAGTGTATCTTAGTTTAGCAGAAGTGCGAACGAAAGGATCGCAGAGCGGCTACAAAAAAGGATTGTATAGTTTCTGAGCAGCTCCAGACCTACTCCTAGCTTGCGATCACTTCAGGCTATTTAGTTCCTGTTTTGACGTCACGAACACACCCTGCATTCGGCAAGCCACGCCTGCGTTTCCCCAAGCACGTCTGCGTTTGTATCTGACACGCCTGCGTTTTTACACACACTCCCCGAAAACGGTCAGTTACCACCCAGAAACACCCACTTCCTGTCAATCACTCTGCGGCCAGCAGTGCGATTGAAAAGCGTCGCCAGACCTTGTGTGAAACTGCATTGGCAGTTGTGAAAGTACGTCGCGCGTGCACATTGCACCGCATACGCATGCGCAGAAGTGCCGCTTTTTCACCTAATCGCTGCGCTGCGAATGAAAACAGCTAGCGATCAAGATGGAATGAGGGCCATTGTGCGAAACTAAGAAATGTACTTTCCCACAGTTCAGTACGTATAACTGTTTTCAAAATGTAAAATTGTGTTATATAGTTCATTGCATTATGTTCTAAATTAAATTGCCATTGTAATGATGTATGCTTTTTGGTATAATTCTAAAATGTACTGTATTAGTGCTATAAGGTTTCCACAATTTTGGCCACTACTGTATATAGAAGCAGTGTGTATTTGGCACTCCTAAATAATCATAGAATGTGCCTTGTACCTTCTTGTGCAAATCATTGCTGTAAATACACTCACAGATAAGTGGCACTCTAAAGGGGGGTACTCACGGAGCGATATTCTAAGCAATCTGACTAGATTGCTTAGAATATCGGCATGATCGCTCCGTCTGTAGCCCCCTCAGCGATAGCGATGCGCGGCCCCGCACATCGCTATCGCTGCTGCTAGATTGGCCTGCATGCAGGCCAATCTAGCGGGTCGCTCACTTCACCCGCTGGGTGAAATGAGCGGCCCCCCCCGTCTCCCCCCGCACGCTCAGCACAGATCGCGCTGTGCTGAGCGGCAGGAGAGATGTGTGCTTAGCGGTTCGCTCAGCACACATCTCTCCTGCATCGGCCCGTGGGTACTGGGCTTTAGGACTTTACTTGATTAACGAGCCATCACCCCAGTTTAGCAACATTTCGGTATTTTATTCCAAACGTCATCAGCTCACCTTTATAACATAAAGACAGCTCATGCAACGGTCCATAGACACCCAGCTCCCTGGACTTCCGCTGACATCACTCAGCACAGACCAACTCAGTAATACAAATGTTAACCCTTCACTACAAGACTGGAATTAATTCATATACATGCTGAAAAATAGAATAGACATCTGTCCAAATACTAGTTGCACATAACAGACAATTTTGCAACATATTTTGATTCAAGTTACATTGTATTGTTACTTCTGCTCACCATAAGAATCACAATTGCAAGCTTTGTGTAATATTCACAGTTATTACTTAATATACTGTTGGTAGATGTTGTAAAGTATCTACCCCATGGGATTTGATATTATAGGGCAAGTACATAAGAGAATATAACCTGACTCATTTTCTATAAAAATCTGTGTAACTACTGGATGTCAAACTAGTTTGGTTTATGTCCAAAGTCTCGTTATGACTAAAATAGCATAATATTACTTAAAGTTTAAGGGGGTATTCAATTAAGTGCCGTTTTTTTGAACTGGTCAAAAAAAAAAAGGCACTGATTCGACAATGTGTATCCAATAGCACACATTTTCGCCTGTTTTTAAATCCATTTTCACCCATGCCTTTTCACTTTTTTTTTTTTCTTAATCGGCATGGGTAAAAATGGACCCAAAAATGGGCAAAGACACCCGCAAATATGACAAAAAACACATGTATCGGAGGCGAATTTGCTGTTCCATGTGGTTTCCACCAGTGCCGGATTTTTTGACCAGTCACAAAATCGGCATGGGCATTGAATAGGGTGATTATAATTTGCCCTAAAAATGGGGAAAAGCGCAGATTTTCCTGAATACCCCCCTATAACTTCATATTTTCAGTTCGTAAAATGCTATAGTTCTGTACAAAGCAAATAAAGACAGGGATTCATTCAAACCATAAGGTGCTATGGTATTAAATCGAATTAATCCAATGTGCCTCACATTGTAACAGAAGTACTGTATACCCATCTCCTCTTCACCTCCCTTAAGTGATACAATGGATCATCTTGTATCATAGGCTTGAAAGCCTGTGGCCACAGTTTTTGGAGTAATTGGCATGGTTCCTCTGACAGGTGCAGCAGCATTACAGCGACACTGCTGGGTGCAGACATTTAGTCAGAGCCAGGATGCAGGGACAAGGAGAAGGTGTTTCGGGGCTATGAGGATCGACCATGGTGGCACTCCTCGGGAGCTTTAGTTAAAACCGCCTCCTATGTGCCTTCACATGACTTGATGTTATATATGTGTCAGCATGGAGGAAGCGCGGATTTGAGCCCGCAGCAACAGCCAGCACTGTGTAAAAGGAAGAGGCTGCATGCAGAGACATCCTTCAGTTTTTTGCTAGATGAAATCAGTGGTGCCCTCCTGGGGCCGGAGCCCCTAAGCAGCTGCCCAAAGCTGCCTAATGGTAGAGCCAGCCTGTGGGGGTCATTCAGATCTGATCACTGCTGTGCGTTTTTGCACAGCGGGCAATCAGATCCGAACTGCGCACGTGTATGCACCGCAATACATCGGCGTGTCGCACAACAGTAACAGGCATCGGCGCCTAGCGACGGTATGGTGCGAAAAATCTGAACACACCGGCGTTCACAAGGTGATTGATAGGAAGAGGTCTTTTGTGGGTGGCAACTGGCCGTTTTCCAGGAGTGTCTGGAAAAACGCAGGCGGGCTCAGGCGTTTTCAGGGAGGGTGTCTGACATCAGGAATCAATCGCATGGGAAGAGTATGTTCTGGGCTACGCAGAGACTGCACAAATCAGTTTGTGCAGCTCTGCTACACAAGCGATCGCACCCCTGCACAGCGATTTAACCCTCCCCCTGTAGGCGGTGACTACAGTATCTGATCGCAGTGCAGCAAAAAACTCAGCCCAGCGATCATGTCAGAATGACCCCCTGTATGCATTGATTTCAAAGTGGGTAGTTTGCTACTAAAGAGCAAATAGAAAGTTTACCAAATAGAACTCATCATTAACTTCATTACTTTCACTACTTTATATGGGACCAAACATTGGATGCCAGTACAGGTTGAGTATCCCATATCCAAATATTCCGAAATACGGAATATTCCGAAATATGGACTTTTTTGAGTGAGAGTGAGATTGTGAAACCTTTGTTTTTGATGGCTCAATGTACACAAACTTTGTTTAATACACAAAGTTATTAAAAATATTGTATTTAATGACCTTCAGGCTGTGTGTATAAGGTGTATATGAAACATAAATTAATTGTGTGAATGTAGACACACTTTGTTTAATGCACAAAGTTACAAAAAATATTGGCTAAAATGACCTTCAGGCTGTGTGTATAAGGTGTATATGTAACATAAATGCATTCTGTGCTTAGACTTGGGTCCCATCGCCATGATATATCATTATGGTATGCAATTATTCCAAAATACGGAAATATCCCATATCCAAAATACCTCTGGTCCCAAGCGTTTTGGATAAGGGATACTCAACCTGTATTAATGTCCTACTACAGTAACAGTATACAGTATGTGTTACCTGGTTCTTTTCTCCAACTATGCATAGAAAAATAGGTGAGTGTGCATGGGGATATACAAGTCAGACCTGATATGGGATGAAATATTCATGGTTTAGGGGCAATTATGTAAAAACTAGTTTCTGCATGATTTTATGCTCAAACGTTGTGTACCTATTTGCCTAATGCAGGAGAAATGTCCTATAAAAAAAACTAATTAGCTCTCCAGACCACAATCCACTTTTTTCTCAATAGGAAATGCAGTCTGAACTATATGTATTAAGCTCCAAAAAGAGTAGCTGCTTTATGCCTCTGGAGGCATTTTTGGAGGAGAGGGATCTTGCAATCTCTCTGTCGTGTTTGTGTTTGCCAGTGGAAGCAGGGTCAGTGAAAAATCTGTATTGGTGTCTAGAGGAGTGTAGGTGAAGTTAATAGGCCTGAGAAGACTGGCAGACATAAAAATCAGTAATGCTTCTTTGACTGGGAATCGAACCTGGGTCTCGGTGGAGAATGATGGATTATAACCACTAGATCACCAGGGATGTCAGTGTTGGCGATAGGACAGCATATGTTGCTGAGAAGAGTGTGGCAGTAGATTAACCAAACTGGATATTGGATTGATACTGCAGATATGACAATTAACGCTCTCCTTATTTGATAACCAGTGGCGGAACTACCGCCAGTGCAAGCTGTGCCTTGCACTGGGGCCTGCCACTGTCCAGGGGCCCAAAGCCAGCCAGTCAGTGTGACTCATTACAGGAGGAGGAGGGAGGTGGAGGAGGGAGCCGCAGCAATGCAGTGTAATTGGTGGAGGCGCTGCTGCTGTCCCTCTCCTCCACCATAGGCTGCCCTCCGCCGCTGTGAATACTGGGAAGCGCATCCCAGTAAAAAGGGGGACTGGCTGCCATAATTTGTAAAAAGGGGACGCTGTCTGCTGTACTGTGTAAAAAGGGGACGCTGTCTGCCGTGTAACATGAATATGTTTTATTTCTTTTGTAAATATTAATTACGCATTTGTATATTTATGTATATATATGAATTGTAATGAAGATAATATATGTATATTTGTTGTGGTACAGAAATAGAGGGGTCAGGAGGGTGGGGGCAATTGCTGCATCCTTTCCCCTGTATTGCATATATGGCAGGCTGAGCCCTCACCCCCTCGGGGAAACAGCTGTGAGAGGAAAATAGCCGCGTGCTGGTAATGTAGGGAGGCCGTGCGCAAAGAGGGACCGCGCGCCGGTAACCTAGTGGAGCCGTGTGTAGAAGGGAGACCACGCGCCGGTATAGAAAGGGGAGCCGTGTGCAAAGGGGGACCCGCGCGGTCGGTAACTTAGTGGAGCCGTGTGCAAAGGGGGACCCGCGCGGCCGGTAAGAGAGCGTATAAAAGACGCTCTCAGCCGCCCGACGGTAGTATGCTGATCCATCTTGCAGTGCTGGCACCTGGTTCTCTCCGGCGCTGCTAAGAGCTGTAACGCTGTGAACATTACAGCAGCAGCCGGAGAGCTCTTGGGGTAGCGCAGCCAGTCAAGGTAGTTTTTGGGTGCTGGGAGACGGAGCGGCTGGGATAGCGAGGCAGGAGGCAGGAGAAGCGCTAAGGTTGCCTGCATGTCCTCGGATCCCTAGGCTGCTGTTCTGCTCCAGAGTGCCATGCCGTAGCGCCCTTGCTCCCGCAGACAGCTGTAAACATAACTGTGGGTAGCAGGAGGCAGAAGGCGGCAGTAATATAGAGGGAGCTCCGGCATCTCTCACCCCTGGCAGCAGTGCGACTAGAAAGGAGGAAAGGAGGGGGTACCCTGCACACCTGAAATTCAGAAAGGGGGCCACCCCATTGCTGAGACTCCAGACAAAGGGAGGTGACGCTTGCAAGCAGAGCCAATAAGAGAGTCGGGGAAGAAAGTGACAGCACCGCTGATACGCCAATGATCGTGGAGGTGTAAGTGAACTATTAACACCTGCACATATTAAGTGTTTGAGGCTGCCCCACTGAGATGAGAGACATTTAGCTGCACGCATACTGTATTTTATACTGTATTATTCAAAGGAAATTCTTATTGCACACTAAAGTTAACCCTCTAAAGGACTGAGAACTGAAAATATACATACAGTAAAGAGCAGTGGTGGCCAAACAGTCGATCGCGATCGACTGGTCGATCGCGGACATGCGACCAGTCGATCGCGATCCGCCGCCCAGCCACCCGAAGCCGCGCCTCTCCTGCCCTCCGCTCCCGCTCTGTCTCCTCACAGTCTGACGGCCGAGTGTATAGCTCAAATCAGGTGCCGGTTCGTTAGCCAATGAGAGCTCGCGGACCGGCACCTGATTTGAGCCATACACGCTGCCGTCAGACTGAGGAGGCAGAACGGGAGCAGCAGGCAGGAGAGGCGCGCGCTGCGCTCACCACACACCAACGGTGAGCTGTTCTATAATCTATACATGTCTGGCACTGGGGGAATATCTGGCTCTGCAGACACATGGCACTGTGGGGGCATATCTGGTACTGTTGGGGCATATCTGGCACTGTGGGGCATGTCTGGCACTGTGGGGTCATGTGTGGCACTGGGGGCATATCTGGCTCTGCGGGCACATGGCACTGTGGGGGCATATCTGGCACTGGGGGCATATCTGGCACTGTGGGGCATGTCTGGCACTGTGGGGTCATGTGTGGCACTGGGGGAATATCTGGCTCTGCGGGCACATAGCACTGTGGGGGCATATCTGGCACTGGGGGCATATCTGGCACTGGGGCATGTCTGGCACTGCGGGGTCATGTGTGGCACTGGGGGCATATCTGGCTCTGTGGGCACATGGCACTGTGGGGGCATGTCTGGCACTGTGGGGTCATGTGTGGCACTGGGGGAATATCTGTCTCTGCGGGCACATGGCACTGTGGGGGCATATCTGGCACTGTGGGGCATATCTGGCACTGTGGGGCATGTCTGGCACTGTGGGGTCATGTTTGGCACTGGGGGCATATCCGGCTCTGCGGGCACATGGCACTGTGGGGGCATGTGTGGCACTGTGGGGTCATGTGTGGCACTGGGGGAATATCTGGCTCTGCGGGCACATGGCACTGTGGGGGCATATATGGCACTGGGGGCATATCTGGCACTGTGGGGCATGTCTGGCACTGTGGGGTCATGTGTGGCACTGGGGGCATATCTGGCTCTGCGGGCACATGGCACTGTGGGGGCATGTCTGGCACTGTGGGGTCATGTGTGGCACTGGGGGAATATCTGGCTCTGCGGGCACATGGCACTGTGGGGGCATATCTGGCACTGGGGGCATATCTGGCACTGTGGGGCATGTCTGGCACTGTGGGGTCATGTGTGGCACTGGGGGCATATCTGGCTCTGCGGGCACATGGCACTGTGGGGGCATGTCTGGCACTGTGGGGTCATGTGTGGCACTGGGGGAATATCTGGCTCTGCGGGCACATGGCACTGTGGGGGCATATCTGGCACTGGGGGCATATCTGGCACTGTGGGGCATGTCTGGCACTGTGGGGTCATGTGTGGCACTGGGGGCATATCTGGCTCTGCGGGCACATGGCACTGTGGGGGCATATCTGGTACTGTGGGGGCATGTCTGGCACTGTGGGGTCATGTGTGGCACTGGGGGAATATCTGGCTCTGCGGGCACATGGCACTGTGGGGGCATATCTGGCACTGGGGGCATATCTGGCACTGTGGGGGCATGTCTGGCACTTTGGGGTCGTGTGTGGCACTGGGGGCATATCTGTCTCTGCGGGCACATGACACTGTGGGGGCATGTCTGGCACTGTGGGGTCATGTGTGGCACTGGGGGAATATCTGGCACTGCGGGCACATGGCACTGTGGGGGCATATCTGGCACTGTGGGGGCATATCTGTAATCTGGCGCTGTGGGGGCATATCTGTATCTGGCACTGTGGGGTCATATGTGGCACTGGGCATATCTGGCTCTGTGGGCACATGGCACTGTGGGGGCATATCTGTATCTGGCAGTGTGGGGGCATATCTGGCACTGTGGGGTCATATGTGGCACTGGGCATATCTGGCTCTGCGGGCACATGGCACTGTGGGGGCATATCTGGCACTGTGGGCACATGGCACTGTGGGGGCATGTGTATCTGGCACTGTGGGGGCATATCTGGCACTGTGGGGGCATGTGTATCTGGCACTGGGGGCATATGTGTTTGAGGTTTTTACCTGTGGGGGCCAATGTGTTATTTTGCGTGAGGTAGTCATTACACTCTGCGCAGCAAGGCTACGTCCCTTTTTTTTTGTTATACCACGCCCATTTTTAGTTATAGCACGCTCACTTTTTGTTATGCCACGCCCCTTTTTTTGCGCGCGCGCCTGCGGCGCGCGCTATTATTCCTCCTAGGTAGATCACAAAAGCTTTTTAGCTTTCACAGTAGATCACCGACTCCAAAAGTCTGGCCACCCCTGCAGTAAAGGGTATATTAATAAGGATGTTAAAGTTCATATGACTGGCAATAGACTATAAAGGCTTGTGACTTCCTTGCTATTTGGAGTTCCTGAAGTATATAAATAGCGATTAAAATCATTTGGGGACTCAAGAACTTATAGATATGCATTAATGAGCCCCTGCTTAATTACACTAATAACCTGGAAGTGTAATTATTATTTATAGCCGGCACTACAGTAGTTATAAGAACAAAGGAAATGCTGGACATAACTGTCTGTCAGTAGAGTGGAACCTCCTGTCATTTAATAAGATGGAGATTATAATAGTATATATATATATATATATATATATATATATATATATATATACACACACCAAGGTAATGAAATAGAATATACTCCTGAGCAGGAGGAGTGAATATTTAAGTAATTCAAGTTATATGTAACAAATCCTTTAATATATTGGAATTGGAGCATTATTTAGGTAAGGATTCAACTATTCAACTGGACAAGCCTTTATAATACTTATGAGAGACTATTTCTGGCAGGAGTTGCAGTGTCATTACTAGAAGACTATAAAGGTTACATTATTGATACAAACTATGTGAACAATATAAAGGAAAGAAACAAAAGTAACCAAACAAACAGAGAGAGAGAGAGAGAGAGAGAGAGAGAGAGAGAGAGAGAGACAGAGGCTAAATAAGAACCCTAGAAATCTTTCTAACTAAATATATATGCCAAATGGAGATCAAATAATACGTTTGATTATTTGTCAAGTACTGCAGATTGAAGGATAAGAAGATAGGGAAAGGAGAAGGAACATATATTATTCCCAGAAAAGGAAATTGACTAATTTTAGGTCAATAACTGGAAAATATCCATCACTTTCTAAGGACAACATTTTCCAATGTACTAAACGGGCCCCAACTGCGCAAACTATTTATTAGATGAGAGTACCCGGGTCACTCATTATAGTATATTCAAGTGTTTTTTTTGTAATGCATGCAAAAATATTGAATGTATAGGAAAAGACATTGCTTAAATAGAGGAATATTGTAATAGGGGGTTAGACACAAGTATTGAGTAGAAGTTAAGTAAAGAATGTATTAAAACTAACCTATATACTTACCATATAAGTGTTTTGTTGGTATCGTTGGACTCTGGGACCCTGAAAAGAGAAGAAAAACAGGTATTCAATATATTAAGGGGATTGATATATTAAATGTATATTTAACAAATGGTACACATATTTTGCATCTGGCTTTCCCAGGCAAGCCAACATAGAAATTAGCTTGGGTGGAGGCACACAATTATACTAGTGACCCTCATCTAGGGGTAAGGTAGGGTTACTTTTGGAGGCACTTAGCCGAGACGAATATTCAGGACATTAAATGGAGAGGATCTCAGGAGAAGAATTATACAATTGGTGTACACAGAGAGGAACAAGTTTAAAGAAGTGTTTGGGAGTAGGGGGAAATTTTTCTGACATTCATGATGATGTGGTATTAGAGACTTTAGACAAATTGTATGGTGTAAGCAGACCCAGGATCATAGACAAATGGAGAGAGGAATTAGGGAGAGTTGTGGCTATTTTAATAGAGACAGAAAAAGAGTTAGATGCTAGGTTAATACCTACCATGATAGTAGCTGGGGGAGAGAGTGGAAGATTGTGGTGCATTATATGGCCTAAAAGCAGTGAGGAGGAAGCAGTTAGTGCTCGTATTTCAGCTTCTGCAGAAAATCCAGAAAGGGTTAATGAGAGCAGCAATACCCAGGGGGATGGTGCCAATGTAAATGGAGGGCAGTTCGAGACCATGGTAGATAGAGTGGTCACACAGTTGGAACGATGGCACTATGAGGGAAGTTATAGGAGATTAAGAATATTTTCAGGAATAGTGCCAGTGCCACTTGGGGAAGAAACATATGAAGCATGGAAAGAAGCCGCTGTTCAGCAAGCGGAAGAGTGGCAATGTCCCGACCAAATAAAAAGGCAGAGGGTAGTAGAGAGCTTAAGGGGACCAGCCATGGGTATTATTCAGGCAGCTAGAAGAAGCAACCCACAAGCCACACTTGAAACATATTTCGAAGCTTTGGATTATGCATATGGCACTTTAGAGGATGTGGGAGATTTAACATCAAGATTCCATCACACATTTCAAGAACCTGGGGAGAAACTTAGTGCTTATTTGATTAGAATTGATAAACTCCTGTATAAAATAGTGGATAAAGGGGGTATTACTAGAGAGGAGGTGAATGGAAGTAGGATGAAGCAGCTCCTTAGAGGAGCATTGACCACTGATTTTGTGGCTCAAATGTTAAGATGCTCAGCGATAAGAGAGACCCCTCCCACTTTTAATAATTTGTTAAAAGAAGTGAAGCAGGAGGAAACATTAATTGAGATGAGAGAAAAAACTATAAAAAAGGTAAAAGTGATACAACCAGTGGTAGAAGTGAATCCATTTGAAGAAAAAATACTTAAAATAATAGAAGAACAAAATAAAAAATTAGAACAGTTTATGGGTTTACATACCAACAGTAATTCTGGTATTTCCTTGTCAAGGACAAACAATAATATATCTATGAGGGGAAGGGGAAGTAATTATAATAATAGAGGCCGAGGATGTTTTAACTGTGGTAGGTTAGGACATAGAGCATATGAATGCACTGTTGCTACTAGAAATTTATCGCAAAGAGTTAGCGATAATAATAACACTGTAATGAACAGCCATAATCTTTCTGGGCAGGGAAACGGGAGGGGGAGGACTGTGAACCCCTCACAGTCCCCCTAGAAGTCAGCTACTGCGCTATGGGGAATTCTTGGTGGAATGGTAAAATTCCAGAAGGTCTGATGGGTCCTACGCCAATAGTCTCTGCATCCATTAATGGGAACAAATGTAAAGTATTACTAGACAGTGGTTCCCAGGTGTCAATTATTTTTGAATCCTGGTATAATGAATACATTTCTGATGTGCAAATACAACCCCTTAATGGATTAATAATCTGGGGTTTAAGTGTAAGTAAATATCCTTACCTAGGATATGTACAAGTTACTCTCGAATTTGATAGAGAAATCCCTGAACAACCATTGCAGGTTCCTTTTATCGCTTTGATTTGTCCAGAGATTCAAGGAGGTAGGAATGAACTTCCAGTAATTATAGGTACAAATACCCAATTGTACAATGAATTATCAGAATGGTGTCAGGATAGATATAAGGAGGAAAAGATTACTGAAGCAGGACGTACATGGATAATTCAACCTAGAGATAGAATTGAGGTGGAGAAGGGTAAATTTGAAGTTTGTTTCCAAAATAGCGATATTTCAGAAGGGGACAAAGATTCTTTGATAAGGGAAATGAGTATTAGGAGAAAGGCTTTTTCATCTGATGAATGGGATTTAGGAGAGGCAAAAGGAGTAGAACATATTATAGAACTAATGGATACAAGTCCTTTTCGTGAAAGATCTCGCAGGATAGCTCCTGCGGATTTTGAAGATGTTCGGTTACACTTAAAGGGGTTGTTAGAGAATCAAATTATTATAGAATCTCGTAGTCCATATGCTTCTCCAATCGTAATTGCTAAAAAAAAAATGGCAAAATTCGTATGTGTGTAGATTATAGGACCTTTAATGCAAGAACTGTCCCAGACCAGTACACAGTCCCTAAGATTGATGAAGCATTAGACTGCTTGCAAGGAAGTGTATGGTTTTCGGTATTAGACCTACGGAATGGATTCTACCAGATTCCCATGCGCCCAGAAGATAGAGACAAAACTGCATTTATTTGCCCATTAGGTTTTTTTGAATTCCTAAAAATGCCCCAGGGAATTAAGGGAGCTCCAGCTACATTCCAGAGGACAATGGACAAAGTAATTGGGGATATGAATTATAGAGAAGTCATTGTTTATTTAGATGACATTATTGTTTTTGGGAGTTCCCTTCAAGAACACAATACCCGTCTTATTAAAGTGTTGGATAGATTAATTGAAGGAGGATTGAAGTTGTCTATTGACAAATGTCAGCTATGCAGATCCTCAGTGAAATATTTGGGACACATTGTAGACAGAGAAGGAATATCTACCGACCCTGCAAAAGTTGAGGCTGTGGTAAATTGGCCTAGGCCAAGTAAACTAAAAGAACTCAGATATTTTTTATGGTTTTGTGGATACTACCGCAGATTTATTCCCAATTATTCAAAAATCTCAAAACCCCTTACTGATTTGACTAAAGGATATCCACCTACTAATAGGAAGAAAGAGACCAATATGACCCTTAAGTGTTGGTTTAAACCTAATGCACCTTTTGGAGAGCGGTGGACTGAGGAATGCGAAATGGCATTCCAGAACTTGAAATTGAAATTAACTGGGGCTCCAGTCTTAGCTTATGCAAACTCTTCACTTCCATATGTACTTCATATAGATGCTTCACAAGAAGGTATTGGGGGAGTATTGTATCAAAAACATCAAGAAGAGTTGAAGCCTGTGTCTTTCACTAGTAGGGGGTTATCTGCTAGTGAGAGAAATTACCCCACACACAAATTGGAGTTTTTAGCTTTAAAATGGTGTGTGGTTGAAAAATTTCATGAATATTTATATGGAGTAACATTTGAGATTCACAATGATAACAACCCTTTAACATACATCCTTACTACTGCAAAATTAGATGCAACAGGACACAGATGGCTTGCAGCTTTGGCTCTATATAATTTTTCTATGAAATATAGGCCAGGAATTAATAATATTGATGCTGACTCATTATCCCGAATACCTAATCAAAGTAATTGTGTTACTGTTGATGAATGGATTGAAGTACCTGCTTGTGAAGTGAAGGGGATGTGCCATCATATTCAGATTAAGGAAATAACCCCAGGAGAATCATTAAGTTCATTGGGTGCCACTGAAAAAGTTCTGCCTTTATCATACTGTTGGTTGAGTCATTTAGAATTAGAAGGGTTGCCAAAATTTAGGAAAACCCAGATACAGGGAGATCAGAGGAAAGATCCCGACATTGGATTTATCATATCTGAAATAAAAAATAATAATAATAAAAGTAATAAAAAATGGGACTCTTTAACATCTAATGCTTCTGAGGAAGTAAAATTATTAGAGAGACAAAGGAAACATTTATTGATGATTAATGGATTGTTATATCGGGTAATTGGGAGGAGAGGAGAAAAAAACAAATACCAAATAGTATTACCAAAGATATATCGATCTATAGTAATGAAGGCATTACATGATGACCATGGCCATTTAGGAAATGATAAGACCTTAAATCTAATATATGATAGGTTTTACTGGCCTGGAATGAGGAAAGACGTAGAAGCATATTGCCAAAATTGTGGGAATTGTATAGTACGGAAGACTGTAAGTAGCCAATTTGCCCCACTAGTATATTTTAGGAGTAATGGTCCTATGGATCTAGTTTGTATGGATTTTTTAACATTAGAAGTAGAACCCGGAAAGAAATGTCACATATTAATAATTACAGATCATTTTACAAGATACGCCCAAGCATACGTTACACCAAATCAGAAAGCCCATACTGTAGCCAATACTCTATGGGACAAATATTTTGTTTATTACGGTCTGCCTAACCGATTACATTCTGACCAAGGGAGAGAGTTTGAGAGTAAGTTGATTAAGGAACTTTGTACGATTTGTGGGATAACTAAATCACGAACCACCCCTTATCATCCTCAGGGAAACCCTCAGCCAGAAAGGTTCAACAGAACCTTGTTGAATATGTTAGGGACTCTAAACCCATTTGATAAGAACCATTGGAAAAGGCATATTGATCGTTTAATACATGCTTATAATTGCACTCGGAATTAGGCCACAGGGTATTCCCCATATGCTTTGATGTTTGGGCGAGAGGCTAGACTTCCCATAGACATATGTATGGGGATCTCTACTAGTGGTAAGCCTGTTATTTCTCATCTTAAATATATTAAGAAACTAAGAAAAGATTTAAAAGAAGCATATGACTTAGCCAATAAAACTACTACAAAATTAGAAATGAAAAATAAAAGTCATTATGACAGAAAAGTACGGGATCAAGTCTTGGCTCCTGGGGATAGAGTATTATTAAGACAACTTGGGACCCCTAGAAAATTTAAAATAAGTAATAGATGGAGAGAAGATCCCTTCATAATAATAGAAAAGTTTCCTGGACTACCTGTATATAAAATTAGGCCAGAAAATGGGGATGAGATTGTATTAACTTTCCATAGACAACACTTACTTCCAATAGGACGAGAAGTTCGTTTAGATAATTATAGGAATGACTTTGAGTCAAGTTCTGATATAGGGGTCATGGAGGACGGATCTGAGCAAATTATTGAGGTTGACGATATGGAAAATTTAGAGGATGAAGTTACAGGGCAAGGATGCTACTTTAAGGATGGGGGTGTTGACTTACGGGAGTTCGATCAAGAGGGGAATACTGATGGTCCCATTGGATTCCTTTTTGATAAACACTCAGAGGGTAATATTGACCAGTTTTATTCAGGAAACAGCAATAATATGAGTGAGTTGGAGGAAAATGTACCAGAAGGATTAGATGATAGTTTTATGGAATATAGTGACAATGAGAGCATGGGGGAACAGGCTATAGAAAGACCCAGGAGGATATGTCAACCCCCATGCATACTTACTTATGATGAACTAGGAGTACCTAGCATTGTGCCAAGGGTAGTGCACCCTAATATGGTCAATGTATGGCCATATTATGGAGATGAATTTTATCAGGTGAAGTTAGGATGGTGATCCAGTGAAATATTTATTTAATGGATCACCAGGGGAAGAAGTGTAACATGAATATGTTTTATTTCTTTTGTAAATATTAATTACGCATTTGTATATTTATGTATATATATGAATTGTAATGAAGATAATATATGTATATTTGTTGTGGTACAGAAATAGAGGGGTCAGGAGGGTGGGGGCAATTGCTGCATCCTTTCCCCTGTATTGCATATATGGCAGGCTGAGCCCTCACCCCCTCGGGGAAACAGCTGTGAGAGGAAAATAGCCGCGTGCTGGTAATGTAGGGAGGCCGTGCGCAAAGAGGGGCCGCGCGCCGGTAACCTAGTGGAGCCGTGTGTAGAAGGGAGACCGCGCGCCAGTATAGAAAGGGGAGCCGTGTGCAAAGGGGGACCCGCGCGGTCGGTAACTTAGTGGAGCCGTGTGCAAAGGGGGACCCGCGCGGCCAGTAAGAGAGCGTATAAAAGACGCTCTCAGCCGCCCGACGGTAGTATGCAGATCCATCTTGCCTGCATGTCCTCGGATCCCTAGGCTGCTGTTCTGCTCCAGAGTGCCATGCCGTAGCGCCCTTGCTCCCGCAGACAGCTGTAAACATAACTGCGGGTAGCAGGAGGCAGAAGGCGGCAGTAATATAGAGGGAGCTCCGGCATCTCTCACCCTTGGCAGCAGTGCGACTAGAAAGGAGGAAAGGAGGGGGTAACCTGCACACCTGAAATTCAGAAAGGGGGCCACTCCATTGCTGAGACTCCAGACAAAGGGAGGTGACGCTTGCAAGCAGAGCCAATAAGAGACGGGGAAGAAAGTGACAGCACCGCTGATACGCCAATGATCGTGGAGGTGTAAGTGAACTATTAACACCTGCACATATTAAGTGTTTGAGGCTGCCCCACTGAGATGAGAGACATTTAGCTGCACGCATACTGTATGTTTATACTGTATTATTCAAAGGAAATCCTTATTGCACACTAAAGTTAACCCTCTAAAGGACTGAGAACTGAAAATATACATACAGTAAAGGGTATATTAATAAGGATGTTAAAGTTCATATGACTGGCAATAGACTTTATTACTTCTAACAGTGGGAGACTATAAAGGCTTGTGACTTCCTTGCTATTTGGAGTTCCTGAAGTATATAAATAGCGATTAAAATCATTTGGGGACTCAAGAATTTATAGATATGCATTAATGAGCCCCTGCTTAATTATACTAATAACCTGGAAGTCTAATTATTATTTATAGCTGGCACTACAGTAGTTATAAGAACAAAGGAAATGCTGGACATAACTGTCTGTCAGTAGAGTGGAACCTCCTGTCATGTAATAAGATGGAGATTATAATAGTATATATATATACACACCAAGGTAATGAAATAGAATATACTCCTGAGCAGGAGGAGTGAATATTTAAGTAATTCAAGTTATATGTAACAAATCCTTTAATATATTGGAATTGGAGCATTATTTAGGCAAGGATTCAACTATTCAACTGGACAAGTCTTTATAATACTTATGAGCAGTGGTGCAAGTGGGCGGGTACGGGTGGGTACGGCGTACCCGTAAGAATTTAGCCGTGGGTACGCCGTACCCACACCGACGGGCCGCCGCTCCTCGCACCGCCGCTGATGTGAGGGAAGGAGAGCGCAGCCTGTGCCTCTCCTTCCCCTCAGTCTCCGGCGGCTGTCATAGTTTAATTCAGCGCCGATCCGTGAGCCAATCAGAGCTCGCGGTGCGAGCTCTGATTGGCTCACGGATCGGCGCTGAATTAAACTGTGAGACACCCGCCGGAGACTGAGGGGAAGGAGAGGCACAGGCTGCGCTCTCCTTCCCTCACACAGGACGGCAGCGGCCAGCGGCAGCGGTGAGCAGGGAAGGGGGGGGGGGGGGGTTATACCTGGCACTGGGGGATATCTGGCACTGGGGGGGCATTTCTATCTGGCACTGGGGGATATCTGGCACTGGGGGGCATATATACCTGGCACTGGGGGGCATATATACCTGGCACTGGGGGATATCTGGCACTGGGGGGCATATATACCTGGCACTGGGGGATATCTGGCACTGGGGGGCATATATACCTGGCACTGGGGGATATCTGGCACTGGGAGGCATATATACCTGGCACTGGGGGATATCTGGCACTGGGGGGCATATATACCTGGCACTGGGGGGCATATATACCTGGCACTGGGGGATATCTGGCACTGGGGGGCATATATACCTGGCACTGGGGGATATCTGGCACTGGGAGGCATAAAGCCTGGCACTGGGGGATATCTGGCACTGGGGGGCATATATACCTGGCACTGGGGGGCATATATACCTGGCACTGGGGGATATCTGGCACTGGGGGGCATATATACCTGGCACTGGGGGATATCTGGCACAGGGGGGCATGTATACCTGGCACTGGGGGATATCTGGCACAGGGGGGCATGTATACCTGGCACTGGGGGATATCTGGCACAGGGGGGCATGTATACCTGGCACTGGGGGATATCTGGCACTGGGGGGGCATGTATACCTGGCACTGGGGGATATCTGGCACTGGGGGCATATCTGGCACTGTAGGGGCATTTCTGTATCTGGCACGGGGGGCAATGTATATCTGACACAGTGGGGGCATTTGTGTATCTGGCACTGTGGGGCAATGTGTATCTGGCACTGTGGGGCAATGTATATCTGGCACTGTGGGGCAACGTGTATCTGACACTGCGAGGCAACGTATATCTGGCACTCTGGGGGCATTTCTGTATCTGGCACTGTGGGGCAATGTGTATCTGGCACTGTTAGTCAATGTGTATCTGGCACTGTGGGGCAATGTATATCTGTCACTGTGGGGCAATGTGTATCTGACACTGCGAGGCAATGTATATCTGGCACTCTGGGGGCATTTCTGTATCTGGCACTGTGGGGCAATGTGTATCTGGCACTGTGGGGCAATGTATATCTGGCACTGTGGGGCAATGTATATCTGGCACTGTGGGGCAACGTGTATCTGACACTGCGAGGCAACGTATATCTGGCACTCTGGGGGCATTTCTGTATCTGGCACTGTGGGGCAATGTGTATCTGGCACTGTTAGTCAATGTGTATCTGGCACTGTGGGGCAATGTGTATCTGACACTGCGAGGCAATGTATATCTGGCACTCTGGGGGCATTTCTGTATCTGGCACTGTGGGGCAATGTGTATCTGGCACTGTGGGGCAATGTATATCTGGCACTGTGGGGCAATGTATATCTGGCACTGTGGGGCAACGTGTATCTGACACTGCGAGGCAATGTATATCTGGCACTCTGGGGGCATTTCTGTATCTGGCACTGTGGGGCAATGTATATCTGTCACTGTGGGGCAATGTGTATCTGGCACTGTGGGGCAATGTATATCTGGCACTGTGGGGCAACGTGTATCTGGCACTATTGGGGTCATACGTGTATCTGCCCCTCCCCCATATGTGTATCACGCCCCCATTTCCATTGGCCACGCCCCATGTGACATTTGGCCACACCCATTTTTTTGCGCGCGCGCCTTCGGCGCGCGCACACAGTACCCGTAAGACATTTTTTCTACTTGCACCACTGCTTATGAGAGACTATTTCTGGCAGGAGTTGCAGTGTCATTACTAGAAGACTATAAAGGTTACATTATTGATACAAACTATGTGAACAATATAAAGGAAAGAAACAAAAGTAACCAAACAAACAGAGAGAGAGAGAGAGAGAGAGAGAGAGAGAGACACAGAGGCTGAATAAGAACCCTAGAAATCTTTCTAACTAAATATATATGCCAAATGGAGATCAAATAATACGTTTGATTATTTGTCAAGTACTCTGCAGATTGAAGGATAAGAAGATAGGGAAAGGAGAAGGAACATATATTATTCCCAGAAAAGGAAATTGACTAATTTTAGGTCAATAACTGGAAAATATCCATCACTTTCTAAGGACAACATTTTCCAATGTACTAAACGGGCCCCAACTGCGCAAACTATTTATTAGATGAGAGTACCCGGGTCACTCATTATAGTATATTCAAGTGTTTTTTTTGTAATGCATGCAAAAATATTGAATGTATAGGAAAAGACATTGCTTAAATAGAGGAATATTGTAATAGGGGGTTAGACACAAGTATTGAGTAGAAGTTAAGTAAAGAATGTATTAAACCTAACCTATATACTTACCATATAAGTGTTTTGTTGGTATCGTTGGACTCTGGGACCCTGAAAAGAGAAGAAAAACAGGTATTCAATATATTAAGGGGATTGATATATTAAATGTATATTTAACAAATGGTACACATATTTTGCATCTGGCTTTCCCAGGCAAGCCAACATAGAAATTAGCTTGGGTGGAGGCACACAATTATACCAGTGACCCTCATCTAAGGGTAAGGTAGGGTTACAGCCGTAATGTGTAAAAAGGGGACGCTGTCTGCCGTAATGTGTAAAAAAGTGACTCTTTCTGCCGTAATGTGTAAAAAGGGGGACGCTGTCTGCTGTAATGTGTAAAAAGGGGAATCTGTCCGCCGTATTGTGTAAAAGGGGCTCTACCTGGTGTAGTGGCGCTACTGTGCGGCGTAATTCAAATAATGGAGACTACTGTGCACCGTTATATGAATTGGTATTATTGTGTGGCCATGCCGCTATATTTTTGCACGCGCCTGCGGTGCGCACTGTCCCTGTTTTGCATAGAGGGGGGGCTCCGATGCCGTTTCTTGCACACAGCACTAAAATGTCTAGTTACGGCACTGTTGCTAGGTATCCATTTCCCTGGCCCTGAGCAGGACCCCCTCACCAGATCCTCTCCAGGGGTGAGGCGGTGGACTTGGATGGGGGGCCCTAAGCATTTTGTCGCACCTGGGCCCACCGCTCGCTAGTTCCGCCACTGTTGATAACTATAATCCAGAAATACTGGAGTGGCAGATTTGACATGGTATTGACCAGGCTTTTACTAGATTGTCACTTTAGGCCAAGATCTAAGAGCACTTAGATGGAAGCAGAACTGTAAAGCAGGCCGAACACCGGAATGGTGGGTAGCAGATAATCTGGAACACAACCAGTAAGCCAGCATGGACTGTATAGCCTATGGAATGGTTTACACAGGTATGGAGCAGAATCAGGAGCCAGGAATGAGCTGTAACAACCTGTGCAGCAAGAGGAACGGTAAGCACAGGTTCGGAGCTGAAGCAGGATTCTGTACAGCAGGGTCAAAGAACTAGCACCGAGTGGTTGGCTGAGATCCAGAGCAGGAGAGAAGAGTCAACTCGCAGGTGGTTTTTACAGGGACTCCCGCAAGGAGGTTTGGGCTTTGCTGTGCCTGACTACCTGTCTGTTTCACTTGCAGGTAGCATTGGTTAAACTGAGGAATGTAGCTTGCGGACTGTGACTCGGAGACTGGAATTGATAGAACACTGGAACCGATGGTAACTGGTAATGGGCTAAATCCAATGACACAGATTTCAGGCTGGAACCAATAATGCAAGATATCAGACTGGAACCAATGACTTAGGAAATTGAACCGGAACCGATGACTCAGGAGCCAGTAATGCAGCAAGGTGGAGTTTGCCACTTAGAGCAATAGAACAAGGTAAAATGCAGGAGTTCACTGGAAAGGATACAGTTAGGCTGTAGACAATATTGCACTGGCCCTTTGAGAGTGTCCAGGATGCTCCCTGTCTGGGACATCACTTTATCCCTGACTTTTTCAGATGGACCCTGTGCTCTAACTACAGGTCAGGGTGCAGTAATTCGTCACATATGGCTGCCACCACCTGTGCTAACATTAAAGAATAAAGAAACTCGGGGAGTCACAGGCCTCCCAACACACCTTTATATACTATGCGCACAAGGCTTAGCGATATCCACATCCACGCAGTCTGAGATAATGCTCCCTTCTTCGGCAATTTATAACAATGTATCACTAATATCCCAAATTGCTCAGGCTCAGCAACACAGACATCCATGCAGTATTGTTGTGTGGCTACTGTTTCAGCAATTAACACCACCTTTGTATAACAATTGTGTATAGGCTCTGCAGACAGACGTCTATGCAGTATGTTGTCGCACCCTACTTGGCAATTTATAGCATAGCTTAGCGAGCTAACAGTCTACTCAAAGAATTTGGGTTCTAGACACGTATATGACAGATTAAATAAACAGGAAGGTTTTTTTATTGAAAATGATACAATGCTTATCTTAGAAATAACACTACAAAAAGGTGGTTACAAATAAAAGGGATACAAAGTATATATACAGGTAAGCAAATTGAACATAAAAATAGTATTAAATTTACAGCCTTAACACGCAGCCAAATCTTCCCGGAGGGGACGGTAAGGAAATGTAGAGTCTATAGTTTAAAACTCCCATGCAGCAGGAATTCCTCAGTTCAACCTAGAACAATGGGTGGTCATACTTTTTATTACCAGAATATCACACTTTTGGTGATGTTATCTGAGGCCCTGCTGATTGGCTGATTCAATATTCAATCCTTGGACCTCCCACGACCGGCTTATACAATTTCTAACTCAAATTCACATATTTGGGCATGAATTCCCTGCAAGAGGATGATCTAAAATATGGGTGGGGGTGGGGATGGGGGCTAGATGTAATGACACCCGAGACACCCGCAAAACCATGCCTTGTAAGTGATTGCCTCTATAAAAAAAATCCAAGAACGGCTAGCATCTCGTACCTCTGGTGATTTTGGGAGTCATTACATCTGGCCCTGGGTGTCCATAATACTCTCTGCTATTCAAGCAACCATATGATAGTAAATATCATATGTTTGTGATGTGGGATAGTGGAGAAGTTTTATATCTGGGAAGCATTGATTCGCCGTCTGTACTTCAGCTTGGTGTCATCTTATTTTCTACATGCACAACTATTAATAACATATAATTCACATCATAAACTATATCTTATATGATGCTCCTTTAATTGAATGTAATGTAGTCACCTTTTGTGGATGTCTTATTACACATGGCCTGATCAAACCTACTGGGTGCTTCGTTTGTGAGCAGAAACAAATTGGCATCTTCCTCTGAATTCATTTTCCTTTGATGTAAAGACCTGACATCACCCAAAGGCCTTCCTTGGCCTGTATTAGTATTGACATGCTAATGCTATCCTCCTAGTTGCTAACCAAAATTTTCCTGTGGCTGTTTATTCTGGGGGGTGGATTATTAGCTCTACACTCAAATGTCTACAGTCAATAGGTCTACCACTAATGGTAGACACGCATTAGGTTGACAGGGTCAAAAGGTCTACATATAATTGGTAGACAAAAAGAAAGGTCGACAGGGTCAAAAAGTCGACATGAAAATGGTCAACACAAAAAAGGTAGACACACTTTTTTTGGGTGTTTTGTTTTTTTCTGCCACAAACAAGCCTCATTAGTGTACCACGTCCCCTCCCATGGCTTGCTTCACTCGCCATGCTTAGAGCAAGGTGCCTTGCTCCGCTACCGCTGCGCTTGGCACAGGTTACTATTCCCAAACATAGTTCACATGGATGGTAAAGTATGGAAAAGTAGAAAAAAATGAAAGCAAAAACAAAAAAACTTGTGTCTACTATATGTGTGTTGACCATTGTCATGTCGACCTTTTGACCGTCAACCTGTTGAACTGTCTCCCTTTTACATGTTGACCTTTTGACCTAATGCTTGTCTACCATTAATGGCAGACCTATAGACTGTAGACCTTTTTAGTGTAGATCTTTAGTCAAGATACCATGTATTCCATAGCTAACAAAGCCAGCAGGTTAAATCAATCAGTCAGTTGACAAGTGTGAGGTAGCTTCATAACTCAGACATAAATTTAACATAACTTGCAAGGTCCCAATATGGAGTGCAGTAACTAGACATTTTAGTGCTGTGTGCAAAAAACGGCATTGGCCCCCCCCCCCCCCCCTCCTTATATAAAAAAGGGTCAGTGCCCACCGGAGGCGCGTGCAAAATTATAGGGGCTGGGCTTCAAGGGGAAGGGGTGTGGCCAAAAATTAATACCAGTTCATATTACGGTGCACAGTAGTCTCCATTATTCAAATTGCACCGCACAGTAGCGCCACTAAACCAGGTAGAGCCCATTTTACAAATTATGGCAGGTAGAGTCCCCTGTTACACATTACGTCAGGTAGAGTCCCGTTTACACATTACAGCATACAGTATGCATTGTGTGCAGTGCCAGATACATATGCCCCCAGTGCCAGGTACACATATGCCCCCAGTGCCAGGTACACATATACCCCCAGTGCCAGGTACATATATACCCATATGCACCCAGTGCCAGGTACACATATGCCCCCATAGCCAGATACACATATACCCCCAGTGCTGGGTACATATATACCCATATGCCCCCAGTGCCAGGTGACATATGTCCCCAGTGCCAGATACACATATACCCCCAGTACCAGTTACACATATGCCCCCAGTGCCAGGTACACATATACCCCCAGAGCCAGGTACACATATGCCCCCAGTGCCAGGTACACATATGCCCCCAGTGCCAGATGCACATATAGCCACAGTGCCAGATGCACATGCCCCCAGTGCCAGGTACACATATGTCCTCAGTGCCAGATACGCATATGCCCCAAGCCCCAGCAGTTTTGCTTACCGCTGCCTGTCACCGCTGAGACTGAGAGGGTCCGGTGTCTGGGAAGTATGCGCGGGGCCGGCTCTGGCTGCTGGTGGTGGTCATGTCCATGTGCGGGGCAGGAAGCTGCCATCAGAGAGGAGAGGAGCAGCTCCGGGGGCAGGGGAGGGGGAGGAGGGAGCAGCAGCAGCGCTATGTAATTGGTGGTGGCGCCGCTGCAGCTGTCCCTCTCCTTCACATTGGCTGGCCATGATCGCTCCCTCCCTGCTCCTGGCGTTGTGTGTGTGCTGCCGCCAGAGAGGAGAGGGGCAGCTCCGGGGGCAGGGGAGGAGGAGGAGGAGGAGGAGGAGGAGAAAGGGTGATTTAGGAGCTGCAGTAGTGCTATGTAATTGGTGGTGGCGCCGCTGCAGCTGTCCCTCTCCTTCACATTGGCTGCCCACGATTGCTTCCTCCCTGCTCCTGGCACCCAGGAACAGGGAGGGAACGATAGCGGTCAGCCAATGTGAAGGAGAGGAACAGCTGCAGTGGCACCGCCACCAATTACATAGCGCTACTGCAGCTCCTAAATCACCCCTAAATCACCCCAGAGATATCATTGTATCGGGCCGCAAGATTTCTGTTGCTAGCCCTGCACATTGGTAGAGATAATGTGGCTACATGTTGTATATTAATGCAAGGAAAATGCATATTACAGTCAAACACAGACGTGTTTCATTCGTTTTTACTATTAGTTTCAGATATGTTTTTTTTATTACACAGACTCTAAAACTTCATAATGCAATGCAATGCAAGAATGAAGACAACAGTTACAGGAACATATATTGCTAAGGTTTCTAGAGCCAGATCTGTTTAAATGCACATTAAAAATGATAAAACACCCATTAAATGCATTTAGAAACTTCCAGTGTTTTTGTGGTCTAGAGATGACAGTATGGAAATATACTGCTCGTGTACCAGCAGGCTGCACAATTTGTTCATTTGACAGCTTTTACTTTTTATGCATAAATAAAACAGTAATGTGTAATATTTTTTTTAATTTGCAGAGCTAAATATATATTACTAGGCTTAAGTTTCTTTTATTGTTACTGTTTACATTTCTACGGTATCTTTTTAAAAACTTGTGAATAAGTATTAAAATCTCATCTATTAACAGCTTTCTGAGTTGCTGCTAATATTTTCTCTTCGGGATTCTAACTGTGGGAGGTAATTCAGAGTTGACCGCAGCAGCAAATTTGTTAGCAGTTGGGCAAAACCATGGGCCTAATTCAGACTTGATCGTAGCCGTGCAAAATTTAGCATGGCTACGATCAGTTACTCAGACATGCGGGGGGACGCCCTGCACAGGGCTAGTCCGCCCGCATGTCTGGCTCTGCCCCAAAGCACAAGTACAAAAGTATCACACAGTGACGATCCTTTTATACTTGATGAGTACCTCCCTACCATCACAGCTCATGCTACTCATCGCTATTCGGGTCGCAGCGGCTGCATGTGATGTCACGCAGCCGCTGCGCCTCCCCCCGCATGGTCCGGGCATGCCTGTGTTACCCGGACTGCCCCCCTAAGAAGGCAGCCTAACCTCCCCCCTCCCGCCCCACCACCTCCCTCCCTCACAGCGACAGCCTCTGCCTGTCAATCAAGCAGAGGCGATCGTAGGGCTGGGATGGCTGTCAGCTGTCTGGCATGCGCCAGTGCACTGCGGTGCTGGCCCATGCACAGTTCAGGCCTGATTGGCTGCTGCGTGAAAACGCACAGCAGCGATCAGGTCTGAATTAGGCCCCATGTGCACTGCAGGTGTGACAGATATAACATTTGCAGAGAGAGTTAGACTTGGTGGGTTATATTGTTTCTGTGCAGGGTAAATACTGCCTGCTTTAATTTTACACTGCAATTTAGATTTCAGTTTAAACACACCCCACCCAAATCTAACTCTTTCTGTACATGTTATATCTGCCACCCTGCACTCCACATGGTTTTGCCCAACTGCTAACAAATTTGCTACTGCGATCAACTCTGAATTACCCCCAGTGTGCAATAATTTTATTGTATTTCTCATTAATCGGTAATCTTTCCAAAGTGAACCTTGATCTTTATTTTATCACACAGGCAGACTTTGTTATCACAGTATGGATGACATCAGATATACTGTGTGTATATATTATTATTATTATTATTATTATTACATTTTATTTATAGGGTGCCACAAGTGTTTCACAGCACCATACAAAGGAAAGTACAGAGAGACAAAACTTAGCATTACAGTAAATAAATAACAAAAATAGAGTACAGGTAACAAAGAGCACGCTGATTCCTGGTCTCACCCATTACTATGCACCCAGGGATGCCTCTGTTTATGCAGCCCCACAGTGGCAAGTTGTTAGCTCATTAGGGGGCTAGTCTGTCTGGCTCTCTGCAATTAATTCCTGGTAATGGTAAAAGGCAGCCATCCCTACACAGTCTTACCAGTTATAGTTTCTATTTCCAGTGTCTAGTTTCTAGTTGCTAGTTCTAGGTTCTTATTTGAAGTCTTGTCAACTGGTCCCTGTTCCAGGAACAGTAACTGCCTTGCCATGATCAAAAGGATTCTCTCATCTAAGTTCCAGTACTATTAGACCTTGTTCTTGCTGCTTCAGGTATTTGTTATATGTTCAATACATTTACTATTGCTGAGGCTCTCATCTGTGCTTTGCTGGGAATCCTGGCTAATTACCACTGCTATTTCACATTGGTTTCTTGTTTCTGTTAGACAGTGGATCACTCTGCTGTCTGTCTCCATTTCCAGCACTAGAGGCAGCTTCCCTGCTCTAGTGTTTTCCCTCCTAGTGTCAGCCCAGTGCAGGAGGAGGTGCTTAGTGCACAGTCTGAGAGAGCTCTTCCCAGTAGAAACAACTGCACTAACGTGCAGCTTCTGCTCTCCTGAGTGTGTGACCTTGTCTACGCCGCAGCCGCACCCTGTGTGTATGCAGCCGCATCATGTGTGTACTGCGACGGTGTGACCGCTGTACTGCTTCACATGTATACTGTGAGTTCTTGCTGCTACAGAACATCTTCTATATACTACAAGCTGTTATCTCTGTTATATAAATAAATCAATCTTCCTGGTTAAGTGCCATTGTGTGGACTAACATCCCTATCTGACACCGCAACACTCTGCCAACAGATTATGGGCCCAGGACCCCAAGTCGGAAAGGCATCCTAAAACAGAGGTACATAAGAAATAAAAGTGCAGCTGATTAAAGGAGGAGGACTTTTTTTTTTTTAAATATAGAGAAGAATGCACAGTACAAGGAACAATGGGGGTAATTCTGAGTTGATCGCAGCAGCAAGTTTGTTAGCAATTCGGCAAAACCATGTGCACTGCAGGGGGGGCAGATATAACCAGGGGCGGATCCAGAACAAAATAACAGGGGGGTCACCACAATAGGGGAAGGAAGGGGGGGTTCGCACATGTGCTCCTGTGAAAAGAGTGTGGCATTGTAACAATGCCATACCCATGCGTCACGCCCTCGTTTTCATCACGCTGGGGGCATGGAGTACTAGGGCAGTGGGTGACAGGATGAGAGTGCGGGGATGGTGAGTGAGCAGGGACAGGCCTGGTAGGGGACAAGGCGATGTGCGGGGACAGGCCTGGTAGGGGACAGGGTGAGTGTGCGGGGACAGGCCTGGTAGGGGACAGGGTGAGTGTGAGGGGACAGGCCTGGTAGGGGACAGGGTGAGTGTGCGGGGACAGGCCTGGTAAGGGACAGGGTGAGTGTGCAGGGATAGGGCAAGTGTGCGGGGACAGGCCTGGTAGGGGACAGGGCAAGTGTGCAGGGACAGGCCTGCCGGTATGGGACAGGGTGAGTGTGCGGGGACAGGGCAAGTGTGCGGGGACAGGCCTGGTAGGGGACAGGGCAAGTGTGTTTTTAGTTACAGCGTCCCTTTCTGTAATTATTTTTTTTATAGTCCCCATTTTTGTTGGAGTGGTCCACCTGCTTTTGTTTTTTTTATAGTGCTCCTCCTTTTCTGTTTTTTGTTATATACACCTCAGCTCCTGCCAGTGTGTTTTTAATATCGTGCCCTCTGTCAGGGGCGTCAGAATGATTTCACGCTGGGGGGACAAGTTTGAATTTCATTCTGGCGCCCCTGCTGTGGTGCCGATCTCCTCTCCTTCAAACACCCCCCCTCCCTCCCCTCCGCTTCCGCTGTGGTGCTGGTCGCTCTCCTTCAGTGCGGGGGGGCACTTACCTCTGCATCCCCGTGGGCGGCATCCAAAGCAGGGTGCGGTGTCCCCTCTTCTGTAATACCCAGCTGTCTCCTCAATGGTGATGCATTACTGGGAGAAGGCGTGGCCCACAGCCATGCCTCCTCCCAGTAATACATCACCAATTGAGAGACAGCCGGCTAGTACAGAAAGGGGCGACGCATCATGTTTTGGGGGGGTCAAGCTGCCCCCCCCCGTTCCGACGCCTATGCCCTCTGTCCCCCGTCCTGTTTTCAGCATCTACCTGTCCCCTGACGTCCAGCCACCTCACAGCAGCAAAGCCTGCTTTCTTCTCCCGGCTCCCCTGTCAGGCTGTGGCAGTGTCGCATCATAATTACAGCAGATGTGCGACGTTGCCGGGAGCTGGGACTGGTGCTGCTGTAAGCGACACGGAGGCAATGCACGCTAACACAGCTGACTACGCACCCTGTTACTGTATGGTATCAGTGGCAAACACAGGATTTTCATGGGGGGGGGGGGGGGTTTCCGTACGTGTGTGTGTTTGTAATTGAGCAGCCAGCACACTGCACAAGCTGTGTGTGTGTGTGTGTGTGTGTGTGTGTATACACACACACACAGAACATCTGTACATAGACATACACACACATACATACTGTACACAGCATACATGCGTACACAGTTTACATGCACACATCATACACACACACACAGTATACATGCACACAGTATACATACATACTAACACGGTATACATGCAAACATACATACATAGTATGCATGCACATACATAGTATACATGCACACAGCATACTATACATACACACACTGTACATACACATATACACAGTATATATGCACACAGCATACACACACACACACTGTACATACATACACACACACAGTATACATGCACACACAGTACACATGCATACAGCATATATACATAGTTATACACACACACACACACACACACACACACTATACATTTACATAACAATACACACACTCATTAACAGTAAACAGAACCCCCTCCTCACCTTATACTACTCACAAACTACAATGGGAGCCGAAGACAGCAGCCACTGCCTCACGTAGCTCTGTCTCATGGCCCCTTGAACTGCCTGAGAGGAGCTGCGTGCTTCCGCTGCAGCTCCCTTCTACAGGCAGCCACCAGCGGCAGCAGCAGCAGCCACTGCCAGGTTCTCACTGTCACTCGGACAGTGTAAGGAGCTTAACGAGCCTCGTTAAAAAAAAAAAATCGGACGGCAGCGACGATGGATCTGAGGCCAGGGGGGGGTTCTAGGTACTCGGAACCCCCCCCCTCCCCCCGTGCGCGTATGGGTATGGCTCTGGGCAATCATAGCTGCACATGGGAGGTGCAGCTAAAATGAAAGTTAAAAAGAAATCTTCCTTCTATATGACAGGGGGGGCACGTGCCTGGGTGCACCCCCCCTGGATCCGCCACTGGATATAACATGTGCAGATAGAGTTAGATTTGGGTGGGTAATTTTGTTTCTGTGCAGGGTAAATACTGGCTGCTTTATTTTTACACTGCAATTTAGATTTCAGTTTGATTACACCCCACCCAAATCTAACTCTCTCTGCACATGTTAAATCTGCCTCCCCTGCAGTGCACATGGTTTTGCCCAACTGCTAAAAAAATTCCTGCTGCGATCAACTTGAAATTACCCCCAATGTGAACTTTATAAAGCTAAAAGGCTCAGAGAATTATACAATGTGGAAATTCACCATGGAGATGCAGCTTAATTGAGAAAAGTTGTGGAAGGTCACAATTGAGCCAGGAGCAGACCCAAACCTAGTTGAGGTGGATAGAGCCATCAGGACGATAGGCTTGGCCATGGAACAACACGTCTACTCCATTATCAGTGGGAAAGTATCAGCTAAAGACATGTGGGCAGCTCTGCAAATGGCGTATGAGGACAAAGGTCTGATGAGAAGAATAAACTTGAGGCGTATGCTGTACAGGATAAAGTTAAATGCCTGTAAAGACATGAACGATTATATTGAGAAAATACTGTCAATAGCTCAGCAGTTGGCATCTGTAGCGGACAAGGGGGACGACGAGTAAAAGGCGGTTACAAAATCTGACACCAGAATTTGATTTCCTGGTAGTAGTTTTGGAGTCTAACAATACCAAGCTGACAACAGAAATTGAACGAACCATGATGCTGCAGTTCCAAGAACGTATTCCTGTTGAGACACATGCTGAGAGTTCTGCCTTACACACAAAAGCAGAGACGTAACTAGGGTTTTCGGAGCCCAGTGCAAGATGAAGAGTAGCGCCCCCCCCAGGAAAAAAAAACCCGAAAGGAGTATGTGCGCGCGCCAAAGGCGCGTGCAGTGAAATAATGGGTGTGGCCACACACCAGAAGGGGTGTGTCCACGCACCAGAATGGGTGTGTCCACGCACCAGAAGGGGTGTGGCCACACACCAGAAGGGGTGTGGCCACTGAAAATGCCCCACAGTGCCAGTTACATTGCCCCACAGTGCCAGATACATGCCCCACAGTGCCAGTTACATTGCCCCACAGTGCCAGATACATTGCCCCACAGTGCCAGATACATTGCCCCACAGTGCCAGTTACAATGCCCCACAGTGCCAGTTATAATGCCCCACAGTGCCAGTTACATTGCCCCACAGTGCCAGTTACAATGCCCCACAGTGCCAGATACGTGCCCCACAGTGCCAGATACATGCCCCACAGTGCCAGTTACAATGCCCCACAGTGCCAGTTACAATGCCCCACAGTGCCAGTTACAATGCCCCACAGTGCCAGATACATGCCCCACAGTGCCAGATACATGCCCCACAGTGCCAGATACATGCCCCACAATGCCAGATACATGCCCCACAGTGCCAGATACATTGCCCCACAGTGACAGACACATTGCCCCACAGTGCCAGTTACAATGCCCCACAGTGCCAGTTACATTGCCCCACAGTGCCAGTTACAATGCCCCACAGTGCCAGATACATGCCCCACAGTGCCAGATACATGCCCCACAGTGCCAGATACATGCCCCACAATGCCAGTTACATTGCCCCACAGTGCCAGTTACATTGCCCCACAGTGACAGTGATTTTTTAAGTTTACCTGCAGCATTGAGGAGAAAGAGAGGGGACAGGCAGCAGTGTACACTGCTAGAGCCTGCCCCCACTCTCTGCAAGCACTCGCGGCTCCCCACATGTGCTTCATGTGGGGATCGGTGGACCTTTCCTCCCTTCGTATGTGCGCCGTGGCCGCGCACCCA
The DNA here is from genome assembly GCF_028390025.1 of Pseudophryne corroboree. Taxonomy (NCBI): domain Eukaryota; kingdom Metazoa; phylum Chordata; class Amphibia; order Anura; family Myobatrachidae; genus Pseudophryne; species Pseudophryne corroboree. The sequence continues at coordinate 719,592,212 of NC_086445.1, forward strand.
CGGTCGCGCACGCTCAATGTACATTTTGCGGAGGGGGGGGGACGAGGCTCCTGGCTGCCGCTGCCTGTACTGTGTGACAGGCACAGCAGCCAGGGAGACAGGGAGAGCGCCGCGGGTAGCGCCAGAAGAATCCCTGTCGCATGGGGCAGAGGCGGTCGCTGGGCAGGAGGGGGCTGAATGGCGGCATTAAGCCGCCGTTTAGGGGGAGCGGTCCGGCCAAAGCAGGCGTGGCCGGACCGTTGGGGCAGGGGGGGCGGGCCACGGCGGCGGATGCGTGATGTCACATGCAGCCGTTGCGGGCCAGGAAGCGACGAGTAGCTCCCGGGCAGCATGCTAAAGCTGCGCTGGTCGGGAGCACTCTTGAAGTGCAAAGGCATTGCCGCTGTGCGATGCCTTTGCACTTCTGCAGGGGGGCCGGCACTGACATGCTGTGCGGGCTAGCCCTGTGCTGGGCGTCCCCCCGCATGTTAGTGTGAATGATTGTAGCTGTGCTAAATTTAGCACAGCTACGATCAACTCGGAATGACCCCCAAAGTCCTTACTGCTTCAAAATTTGGGACAATCACAATTCGTCTGAGATTTAAAGGCGAAACAGTCATTACGGACATTCAAGACGTCTTGTTCATGCCAGATTTGGGAAGCAATCTCATTGCTATAAGTGTCCTGGAGAAAGAGGGTTACAGAGTCCAGTTTGCAAAGGGCAAATGTATGTTGCAAAATGAGAAAGGGACTGTAATTGCTGCAGCAACCCGGTGCAACCAACTGTATGTCCTGGACACCAAACAGTGTTTTGCAATGGTGGCCTCTGATTCAAACCAGTTGATGGAGCTGTGGCACAGGTGCCTAGGTCACCTGGGATATGAAAATGTCCAGAAACTACTCGATGGAATGGCAACTGAAATCACTGTGAATAATACTGAGAGACCTGTGTGTGAGAGTTGTATAAAAGAAAAGCAGACTCGCACCCCATTTCCTAAATCTGCTAGTAAAGTGGAAATACCACTAGGTTTTTTTAATAACATTTAATGATGATGCCACAAGGATGATACGTGTATTTCATGAAAGCTAAAAGTAACATATAGTAACATAGTAACATAGTATTTGAGGTTGAATAGAGGCAAATTGCCCATCGTGTTCAACCTGTTTTAAGTTGTGATGATTCTACATACATGCTGAATAATGTTTTATGACTAGTTAGCTACTATAACTCATGTTACCCCCGGATTAACCACGTTGATATTTTAAGAATTATAACCTTGGATAGCTTCTTCATTCAAAAATGTATCCATTCCTTTTTTAAATCCAATTACAGAGTCCGCCATTAACACCTTCCCTGGCAGGGAATTCCACATCCTGATTGCCCTAACAGTGAAGAACCCTTTCCTCCATTGCGTTTGGAACTTTCTCTCCTCCAGTCGCAGCGAGTGCCCACGTGTCCTAAACTGTGTTCTTTTAATAAATAATACCTCTGATAACTCTTTGTGATGTCCCTTTACATATTTGAAGATATTAATAATATCTCCTCTTAGGTGCCTCTTTTCTAGTGTATACATATTCAGCCTAGTAAGTCTTTCCTTATAGTCCAGTCTTCTAATCCTTTAATCAATTTAGTAGCTCGCCTTTGAACACTTTCGAGTTCACTGATGTCTTTTTTATACAATGGTGCCCAAAACTGAACACAATATTCCAGGTGCGGAAGTACCAATGCCTTATTCAGCGGCATGATTACATCCGAGTCCCTTGTCTCAATTCCCCTTTTTATGCACACTAGCACCTTACTTGCCTTCTTTACTGCGTTTTGACATTGTGTACAGTTATTAAGCCTATTATCAATGAATGCCCCCAAATCTTTTTCCAACTCTGTTTCCCCTAGGCGTTCCCCATTTAATATGTAGGATGCAAGTTTGTTTTTAGTCCCAAAATGCATAACCTTGCATTTGTCTGTATTGAACCCTTATTTTCCATTTAGACGCCCAGAGTTCAAGTTTAGATAGATCATTCTGCAAGGACTCCACATCCAATTCTGAATTAATTACCTTACGCAGTTTAGTATCATCTGCAAAGATTGACACTGTGCTCTCCAGGCCTATTTCTAGGTCATTGATAAATATGTTGAACTGTAGTGGTCCGAGTACGGACCCTTGTGGTATTCCGCTGACTACTAGGGACCAGGTTGAGGACTTTCCCTTGACCACTACTCGCTGTACCCTGCTATCCAACCAGCTGCTTATCCATGTGCAAATAGTTTTTACCTAGGCCAATCTCCTTTAATTTGATCATCGGTCTCCTGTGAGGAACTGTATCGAAGGCTCTTGCAAAATCTAGGAAGACCACATCCACTGCTTTTCCTTGATCAAGATTATTGCTCACTTCCTCGTAGAAGCTAATTAAGTTAGTCTGACATGACCTGTCCCTCACAAACCCATGCTGGTTCTTGCTAATAATCCTAGCGGACTTTGGATATTCCTGTATGACGTCCCTTAGAATTCCTTCCACTATTTTCCCCACTATAGATGTTAAACTAACTGGTCTGTAGTTTCCCGGAAGATTTTTGGATCCCTTTTGAAATAATGGCACTACCTCGGCTATACGCCAATCCTTCGGTACCATGCCTGATCTAATTGAACTATTGAAAATCAAGTATAGGGGTCGTGCTAGTTGTGAACTAAGCTCCATAAGAACCCTTGGGTGAAGTCCATCAGGACCAGGTGATTTATTAATCTTAATTTTGCTTAGTCTCTCCCGGACTACTTCTTCGCTTAAACAAGTATCTAACCATGAATCATTACTGTCACAATTGTTGTGCTCTACTCCCACCATCAGTTCTTCACTGGTGAATACTGATTAAAAGAATTTGTTCAGTATTTCCGCTTTTATTTCGTCATCATTTATCAATTTTCCTAATTCATCTTTTAATGGACCTATGTTCTCCTTTTTTAACCTTTTACTGTTATGTATTTAAAAAACTTTTTAGGATTGGTTTTACTCTCTATAGCGATTTGCTTTTCATTTTCCATTTTAGCTGCTCTTATTGCTTTTTTGATTTCTTATTACACTCCTTGTAATACTTGAAAGACTCCTCCTTTCCATTAGATTTAAATGCTTTGAAAGACCGCTTTTTTATCCATTTCTGCCTTAACCTTCTTGTTAAGCCACATTGGTTTGAGTTTAATACTTCTGCGTTTACTGCCCATGGGAATAAAGTTATGAATATTGCTAACCAGCAACCCTTTTAAAACATCCCACATTTCTGAAGTGTTCTTGTTATTAAACAGAACCTCCCACTCTATGTCGTTAAGTGCACATCTAAGCATACTGAAATGAGCCTTCCTAAAGTTAAAAGTTTTGGTGGAACCCCTGTAGCTATGTTTCCTGTAACTGATGTTGAATGTGATCATATAGTGATCACTGTTACCCAAAGTCTCCCCAACTTTAGTGTTTGATATAATGTCCATATTATTAGTAATTACCAGATCCAGGGTAGTTTTACCCCTAGTTGGGTCCTCGACTAATTGAGACAAGTAGTGATCCCTAAACATATTTAAGAACCTGCTGCCCCTCGCTTTAGCACATGAATCGTTACTCCAGTTTATATCCGGGTAATTAAAATTCCCAATGACAAGGATGTCCCCCAATCCCACAGTCATTTTGATTTGCTGCAATAGTTGTTCTTCCTCATGTATGCTAATATCCGGCTGTTTGTAGCACGTGCCTATGACTAGTTTTTTTTGCATCAATTCCTCCACTTGAGATTTCAACCCATAGTGACTCCACATTATCGCCAGTCTCCTCATAGATAACCTCCTTTAGGTATGGTTTAAGTGATGGTTTAACATAAAGACATACACCTCCTCCTCTTTTGTTACCCCTGTCCCTCCTAAAAAGAGAATACCCCTCCAAGTTAGCAACCCAGTCGTGAGAGTCGTCCCACCATGTTTCCGTAATACCTATAATGTCATAATTTAGCCTTTGATGCTAACAATTCCAATTCCCCCATTTTACCTGCTAGAATTCTTGCGTTTGCAAGCATACATTTTAGTTTATCGGTTCCTTTATTTGTTTGTTTTCCTAAAGATTTCCCATCCTGGTTAACTAGTGCATCCATAGAGTTATTGATACAGACTGTCCTTCTCGCTCCCTCTCCAACCCCACCGTACTTAGTATTGCCCACCTTACTTTTTTCTTTGGTCAACCCAATGTTCCCGTCTAAATTCACCGCCCTGAAATAAGTATTTTCCCTTAAGTCCCGTACATTTTCTATAGTCTGTAATGATGACACATAATTGTTATTATTTAATGCTTTAGAAATACCTTTCTTAACACCCTAAATAGAACCCATGTAAATGCCCTTACCGGCTGCACTTTCCCTCCCCCCTTCTCCACCCCCATTTATCTCACTACCACCATCCCTACTATACTCGCTGCATGACCCATAGTTTCTAGCTAAACCCTCCCCCCAGGCTCCTAGTTTTAAAGCTCCTCCAACCTACTAACCATCCTACCCACCAGCACCGCAGCCCCTTCCTCATTCAAGTGCAATCCATCATAAGAAAAAAGATGGCGCCTGACTGAGAAGTCCGCCCAGTGTTCCAAGAACACAAACCCCTCTTTCCTACACCAGTCTCTGAGCCACACATTTACCTCCCTAATCTCCCTCTGTCTCCCTGGGCTAGCGCGTGGCACTGGTAATATTTCGGAGAAAATTACCTTAGATGTCCTTTTTTTTTAGTTTCTGGCATTAGTCCCTATTATCTTTCTTAAGGACATCCCGCCTACCACTAACTTTGTCGTTGGTGCCAACGTGCACCAAGACTGCCAGGTCTTTCCCAGCCCCTCCCAACAATCTATCTACCCAGTCCATGATGTGCCGTACCCGAGCACCCGGGAGACAACAAGACAAGTGAAGTTGTCAATAAAATTGTGGAATACAAGAACCTGGTAGAGCCTCAGATGGGTCTGAAATTAAAAGTCCTGAGATCCGACAATGACAGAGAGTATGACAACAGAGCTTTAGCACAGATCCTGAAAAAATAGGACTTACAGCATCAACTAACAATTGCTTACACGCCAGAACAATATGGTGTGAGCATGTAAATCATACAATTGTTGATATAGCACGGACTATGTTAAAGTGACGCAGTCCTATAGAAAAGCTTTTGAGTGGAAGCAGTATCTACTTCAGTATATCTTAAAAATCGTGTGCCCACAGTAGCTGTAAAGGTGTGGTCCAGGAAAAATCCAACTGTCAGTCATCTCTGTGTCTTCGGTTGTAAAGTTATGCACATATACCTAAGGAGAAAAGACAGAAATTAGATATAATGTCAGTAGAATGTATTATGCTAGGATACTGTGAAGAAAGCAAAGGATACAGGCTTTGGGACACTACAAACAAATGCCTTCTAAAGTCTAGAGATGTAGTGTTCCATGAGAAAGCACCAATCACTGGAACAGTGGAACAAGAATCACAGCAACAATACATATCGCTGTATGTACAGGCAGCGGAAAGCGTATATGAACCTGAAAGTGTTAATGCGGATTCCCAATCAGGAAACAGAATTTCCATGAGGAGCAATAAAGGTGTTCCATCCAAAAGATGCAGTGAGGAATATGCAAATATAGCTTAATGTGAACCCCAAAATATACTGGAAGCAAAATTAAGCAGCGACTGGAAAGAATGGAAGTCAGCAATAGATACAGAGCTGTCAGCTGGATGATAAGAGTACAAGGACTGTAGTTGACAGGCCGAATAACCATAAGACAATCAAGAAAAAGTGGGTCTTTTGCAGAAAGCTAAATGCAGATGGGACTATTACTCATTATAAAGCCCGCCTTGTTGCTAAAGGATACACACAAAAATCCGGGATCGACTACGGAGAGATGGTTTTTGACTGTCGCAAGGTACAGCACCTTCAGGTTAGTTATTGCCATTGCTACACTTCATTATTTATTTATTGTTATACCAGTTAGACTTTGACTCTGCATTACTAAATGGAGAGCTAATTGAGGAGATTTTTATGGAACCACCTGAACATTATGACGAGATGTGTTCCAAGAGGGAAAAGTTTGCCTGTTAAAGAAATCTTTGTACGGCCTAAAGCAAAGTGGTCATTGTTGGCATGTAAAGCTGGATGCTGTGCTGCTAGAGATGACCTTTGTTAGGTCAAAGACTGATCACTGCTTATACCACAAAACTATAGTAGAAAAGCGGTTCATCATAGTTGTATATGTGGATGATCTATTGCTAGCAGGTCCAGAAGACCACATTACTGATGTAAAACAGCAGCTGAAACAAAGATTCAAGCTGAAGGATTTCGGCCCTGCAAATAATTTGTTTGGCATGAGGATTGTACAAAACCTGAAAGATGGGACTCTTACAATGGATCAACAGACATATATTGAAGTAATACTTCACAAGTATGGAATGTTTGATGCAAAACCCAGAGGGCACTCCTATTGACAAAAGCATAAACATGGTAAAAGCCATGTCACCAACCAGCAAGGAGGAGACAGAGGAAATGAAAGAGGTTCCTTATCAAAATGCTGTTGGTAGCTTAATGTATGCAAGTATTTGGACTCGCCTTGACATCACACTTACAGTGAGCCGGGCAAGCCAATTTGCAAATAACCCTGGTAGGCAACACTGGATTTCAGTCAAAAGAATCTTAAGCTACTTAAAAGGTACAAGTTAATTAAAGTTGGTGTTTACAAAGTCAAAAGGTATGACTTTGGAAGTTTTCTGTGATGCTGATTGGGAATCAGATGAGGATGACCGTCATTCCTATACAGGATACATGTTTGTTTAGGCAGGCGCAGCCATCAGTTGGGAGAGCATAAAGCAACCCACTGTTGCCCTATCAACTACTGAAGCGGACTACATGGCACTTCCAGAAACTGCAAAAGAAGCTTTTTGGATGAAGGATACTTTATGTGAGCTAAGCCTTCTTTACCACAGTGAGACTATCAACATTGCATGTGATAACAAGGGAGCAATTGATTTGTCTTCCAGCACCAAGCATTATGGACTGTCACAACTTAGGGCTGAGGCTTACTGAGGGAAGCCTCAGATGTAGGGGCTGGCATGTAGGTGAACCGTGGAGGTGAGATTAGGTTCCTAGACATACAGGATGTTAGAACACCATGAATCCGAAGGCGTAACCACAACAATGGAGTAACAGATAAGTCAGTTTATTAAACACACAGTATAAATCTTGGCAATGAGATATCTTCAACAGTGAGTGCAGAATGTAAATGCAGTACAGTTCCTGGGAATGCAACTGGTATTTGAGACTGTGGCTATGTAGAACAAGATAACAAAGTCTTTGCCAAAATTCGGAGTTGGAAAGTCCGTGGCCACAGCTAACCGCTGTAATGAAGAACGAGCAAGTACTGCCCAGTAGGTGGTAGACAGGAGACTGGAATAGGCACTGATACACTGAGGTTGAAGTGATGTAGATAGGATTGCCAGAGACTACCGGACGGAACCGGTGTGAGGAAAGATGTGCTGAACTCACCACTGGAGCAACAGTACGATGGTGAGCATTGATGGATACTGTGGCCCGATGTTGTGTGGAATGATACGCAGGGCGATATAGGAATACTGCTGGAGATAACGTGAAGCACCGCTGTAGGCAGATGGTAACACCAATCACTGCTAGAAGCTGAAAGCGATGTAAGTGACACGCTGGAATCTGGAAGCCAGTGACATTTTACCACAGAAGCTAGTGAGCGATGCTGTAGATAATGGAAGCAATAGCGATACCAGGACACCGCTGGAAGCTGGAGGCAGGAAAGAACCAACGCTGGAAGCCGATGTCAGTACCGCAGTAGAAAGCCATGAACCAGGGCTGGAACACTTCAGGAGTCAGGCTGCACTGCAGGATGGTAATTGGTGTTGATCTCTTGGAGAAGCTGAATCACAGGCGCTGGAATACCTGGAAAGTCAAGCTGAGAAGTCACCAAACAGGAGAGACATGTATGCAGGATTGACAACCAAAGCACTGATGATTATCCAGCCCTGGAGCAGGATAGTTATACCAGATGGTGAGCAAGGATTGGCTGGATAATTAAGACAGAGTCCAGACTGCTGCGGATAGGCTGAAAACAACATGTGATGAAAAACAAACATGGCTGCACCCATGTTTGAAACAGGAGGGAAAGTCTGTTTGTACTTTACATATGGGAATCGGTAGTAATGACGGCGGAGGCCCTAGAGGGCAGGAGACACCATCATTTAAACAAATGGATATTTTGTGTAATGTTGCCATGCCAGTGCTGCCGCGATCACTGAAGAGATCCTTGAGACACAGACATGCAGCGCGCTGCCCGCAGACAGCACAGGTGGAATCCATTCCTGGAATGCCGGGCCAATCTCAGGAGGCACTTAGCAGGTAAATAATGGGGGCTAATAACCCGGATCGTGAAAGCACCCACCCCTTTAGGAGTGGCCCCAGGACACTTCTTAGGCTTACAAGGAAATCTGTCATGGAAAGTCTGGACTAACTTGGGAGCATGGACATCCAATGCATTTGTCCAGAACCGTTCCTCGGGGCTCTAGCCCTTACAATAAATCAGGTACTGAAGATGACCATACCGGAAGCATGAGTCCAGAATCTTGGCAACCTCATACTCGACACCTCGTTGAGTTTGAACCTTGGGTGCTATGGGAAGCGCAGAATGGAAACGATTCAGGACCACTGGCTTGAGAAGAGAAATGTGAAATGTCCTAGGAATCTTCAGGAATGGAGCCAACTTGAGTCTATAAGCAACTGAATTGACGACTTGTTCAATCTGAAATGGGCCGATGTACCGAGGAGCAAACTTCATACTTGGAACTCTTAATCTCAGATTTTTAGTAGACAGCCAAACACGGTCACCTGGTTTGAGGGCTGGAATTGCCCTACGCTTCTTGTCTGCAAACTTTTTGTACCTTGAGGAAGCTTTCAAGAGAGCTGTCCGGATATTCTTCCAGTTTTTAGAAAGCTCACGAAAGGTAACATCAGCTGCAGGTACTGCTGTTGCTGAAAGCGGTTGCAACTCTGGAACCTTTGGATGGAGACCGTAGTTGGCAAAGAATGGCATAGAAGAGGATGAAGAGTGGTACTGGTTATTATGAGAAAATTCGACCCATGGAAGAAGATGAACCCAGTCATCTTGAGAAGAGGATATATAAATTCAGAGGAAGGACTCCAAGTCCTGATTCACCCTTTCAGTTTGCCCATTTGTTTGGGGGTGATGAGCTGTGGAAAACTTTAGCTTGACTTGGAGTGCTGAACACAGACTTCGCCAGAATTTGACTATGAACTAGACACCTCTATCAGAGATAATCTCTTCTGGAAGACCATGCAATCTGAAGATTTCTTGAATAAAAACTTGATCCAGCTTGGAAGCTGATGGAAGACCGGTGAGAGGAACGAAGTGAGCCATCTTGGTGAACCGGTCAACTACCACCCAGATGGTATTATACTTGTTACATTCAGGAAGATCTGAAATAAAGTCCATAGATAAATTGGTCCATGGGCGATAAGGAACAGGCAAGGGTACCAGTTGTCCAGTTGGTGACTGGCGAGGTACCTTGTGCTGGGCACATTTAGGGCAGGATGCAATAAACTCTGTAGTGTCTTTCTTCAGGGTCGGACACCAGTATGATCTGGAAAAGAATTCAAAGGTTTTCTGAATACCCGCATGTCCAGCGAAGCGAGAGGAATGTGCCCATTGCAAGAGCTTCCTTCTAAGGGCCGGTTCCATGAGGCTTTTCCCTGACAGAGGCATAGAGTCCACTCTCACAGCGAAGAATGCCACTGGATCGAGAATTGGATATTTTTACCAGTAGACTCAGAATAATTTTCTTGCTCCCAGGAGCAGGAAAGAGCATCAGCCTTACGATTCTGTGACCATGGACAAAACTAAAGTTTATAGTCAAACCTAGAAAAGAAGAGCGCCCATCTTGCTTGATTATGGTTGAGGCATTGGGCGGCTTTTTAAGTATAGAAGGTTCTTGTGGTCTGTCAGGATAGTAATGGTATGAAAATCTCCCTCCAGTAGATATCTCCATTCTTCAAGAGCGAGTTTAATAGCTAAAAGTTCTTGATCACCAATGGCGTAATTACGCTCAGCAGGAGAGAACTTTCATGAGAAGAAGCCACAGGGATGTAAGTGACCATCCTCTGCTCTTTGAGAGAGCACAACGCTGACTCCAACTGAAGAGGCATCCACCTCTAAGGTGAAGGGTGAGCTGATATCAGACTGTTTCAGAACTGGAGCGGAGACAAATTTCTGTTTGAGTAGATAAAAAGCTTGAGTAGCTTCATCCAACCACTTGGAGGGATTAGCACCTTTTCTTGTAAGAACAGTGATAGGTGCTACAATAGTAGAGAAGCCCCGAATGAACCTCCTGTAATAATTGGCAAACCACAGAAATCTTTGAACACCCTTGAGTGTTGTGGATATTGGTCAATCACAGATAGCCTGGAGTTTCTCAGGATCCATCTCTAATCTGGAACCGGACACGATGTACCCCAGAAACGGAATTGACTTGACCTCGAAGACGCATTTTTCCAATTTGCAATAGAGATGGTTGGCACGGAGATGGGACAGAACTTCCTTGACGCAATGATGATGCTCCTTTAAGTCATTAGCAAAGATTAAAATATCATCGAGGTAGACCACAACATGTCGGTGGAGAATATCACGAAAAATTTTGTTCACAAAATGTTGGAATACTGCTGGAGCATTACTGAGTCCAAAAGGCATGACAAGGTACTCGTAATGTCCATCACAGGTGTTAAACGTGGTCTTCCATTCGTCACCCTTCCAGATATGGTCCAACTTGGAAAAGATGGTGGCTCCACTGACACGATCAAATAGCTCAGTGATAAGAGGCAAAGGATACCGGTTTTCACGGTGATGTTGTTGAGCCCACGGTAGTCAATACAGGGTTGCAGACCACCATCTTTCTTTTTCACAAAGAAGAAGCCTGCACCAGCTGGTGAGGAGGAAGGTCGAATGAAACCTTTGGCAAGGTTTTCTTTTATATACTCCTCCACGGAGTGGGTCTCTGGAAGCGACAATGGGTAGGTACGTCCTCGAGGTGGAAACTTCCCTGGAATGTGATCAATGGGACAATCCCACTCCCTATGAGGAGGAAGAATATCTGCAGAGGATTTACTAAAAACCTCAGTGAAATCTTGGTATGGTGGAGGTGGAACATCTGTAGACTTGGAAGAAGAGGTGCGAGCTGGAAGTACCTTTTGAAGACAAGTTTCTGAACAGGAAGGACTCCATGCCAAGATATGCATAGTCTTCCAATCAATTTGTGGGTTGTGGAGACAAAGCCATGGAAGGCCTAGAACCACAGGATGCGTGGCTTTTGGAATGACCAGAAAAGATATCGACTCGGAGTGAAGAGATCCAATCTTCAGACGGATAGGCAGGGTCTTGAGATTAATGACTGCATCGGAAATCCTGCTGCCATCCACCGCAGTCAGGCACATGGAGGACGAGAGTCTCTTGGTGGGTAGGGACCACCGCTTAACGAACTCCGCAGTCACGAAGTTCCCGGCTGCTTCAGAATCCAACAGAGCAATGAGATTACTGAAGCACTGAGATAACTGAGGAGAAACTGGAAGGTTACAGTCACATAAAGATGGAGAGGAATTCATTACTCCTTGGCCAACCCTCTCCTTGATTGGCTAGGATTTGGAGTTTCCCATATGCTTCGGGCAAGCGATGACATGATATGGAGCAGCACAATATAGAAACAGGTGTTCTGATAAGCGTCTTCTACGCTCTGCAGGAGACAGACGTGAGCGGTTGATCTGCATGGGCTCATCTTTGGATGGAGATAACTGACGAGGAGGTATAACACTGGAGGTTGTAGGAAGTGTGGACCTTCCTCGTTCAATTAAGAAATACCATACAAAAAGTTTAAGCCCTCTTTACACACTCAGCGCAACATAAAGGTATACGTCCCTTTTATGTTTTGAATGTTGTTGTCCCTTCTTACGATTCCTCTGGTAGGTGCTCTCTGATCCGTTGCCTCCAAAATGTGGAAATAAAAACAAAAACAACCACCAATGTGTAGATCGTCCTTTTTTTTTTTTTTTTTTAAATAGATCGTCTCTATATCAATTGTCTCTAAATCAAACTTGACTTCAGCGTACCGAGACTCACACTAAATAGCATGAATATATGTTCATAGAGGTATCTTTATCTTCTCTTCCCAAATATCTAGTGTTCAATTCACCACAGAGTGTAAAAACAGAAGTAGAATAAGTGAAGGATAGTCTGGTTGGGAGCGTACCCCGAAACTCACACAGAAGATGCAGGTTATGAACACATCTAGGTATCTTTGGGGTATGACACACAGCGTACCCAAACTCACACTGCACGACGTATGGTGACTCCTATAAAGGTATCTTTCAAAGATTTAGGATTCATCGGTCCGTTCTCCAGCCAGATAATTAGTGTGCTCAATGTTTGACGTGAAAAAAATAAATAATAAAAAAGTATTATGTACGTTTTATTAGGTCACTTCAGATATGTGTCAATAGAGCATTCAGACCAGCTCGTACCCAAACGTAGAAAAAAATTAACATGTGCTCAGAAGAGTGTACTCTGACTCCTTTCTTTTGGTGTTCTATCAATGCACCATAGGGTGTAAAAGGTGAAAAAATAAGTATATCCAAAACTAGAACTTAACGGGACACGTACCCCAAGACTCACAGGAGAAATGCAGACTATAGACACATCTAGGTATCTTTGGGGTGAAATCACATAGCGTACCCAAACTCACTCTGCAGGGTATATGGTGACTCCTATCAAGGTATCTTTCAAGGCGCTGTGGTTCAAATACATAGGTCTCCAACCATGCAGCTCGTATTCTCAGGAAGGAATGGAAATAAATGGAAAAGATATGTGTAGTAGGTTCTGAGGTCAGTTGGTAGATCTAACACAAATAATTCAACTAGAGCGTAACCCCACTCACACAAATAGGGAATGGTATCTACACATCAAGGTATCTTTTTGGACACTCCTATATTCACAAATACGTGTGGAAATGTGGGGCCCAAGAGGGAAACTAATCACAGAAGGATGCGTACCACAACACTCACAGGAACAGTGCAGAAATCAAACACATCACGGTATCTTTGAATGTGAAATGACCATATACATCTCGTACCCTGACTCACACTTGGAAATGAAGTGCTGCTCCTATCAAGGTATCTTTTCTAGACGATCAGTGAGATATTCCTTTTCCAATTCTCATCCACCAAGTTACCATGTATCCACAGGTTTTACTCGTAAAAACAGATTTATTGGTATACAACAGTCTTAAAACGATAGTCCACGGCAGAAAACCATCCACAACGATAAAGGATAAAAAAAAAAATCCAAAAAAATAGAAAAAATGAAAAGAAGAAAAATTACATAAATTAAAAGATAATCCTGGCTACTCACACTCCTGATGGCAGTATCAACGCGTTTCGGTCATGTGACCTTTATCAAGATAATGTGGTGTGCAGGAGCAAGATATTTAAAGTAGGAGTAGCCAATAAAATCACAGCAGGAAATGACATCATCCAAGTCCTATAAAAACATATAAATCTCATCCAAAAAGAATCTACACACAGGTTTAATACAGAATTAAGTGAACTAAATCAACAATATTGCACAACCTAATATAAACCGCGCTTCTAAGCGGCATTAAATACTTAAACAGCAACCTAATCGCGCTGGCCGGAAGTGTATGACCGCCATGGTTGATGGAAAACGTAGTCCGTTTCTGGGTCCTCTGTGTAGTTCAATGCGTGTGGTTCCCGGAAGTGACATTGCGCAAACGTCACTTCCGGGAACCACACGCATTGAACTACACAGAGGACCCAGAAACGGACTACGTTTTCCATCAACCATGGCGGTCATACACTTCCGGCCAGCGCGATTAAGTTGCTGTTTAAGTATTTAATGCCGCTTAGAAGCGCGGTTTATATTAGGTTGTGCAATATTGTTGATTTAGTTCACTTAATTCTGTATTAAGCTTGTGTGTAGATTCTTTTTGGATGAGATTTATATGTTTTTATAGTAATTGGATAATGTCATTTCCTGCTGTGATTTTATCGGCTACTCCTACTGTAAATATCTTGCTCCTGCACACTCCACATTATCTTGATAAAGGTCACATGACTGAAACGCGTTGATACTGCCATCAGGAGTGTGAGTAGCCAGGATTATCTTTTAACTTATGTAATTTTTCTTATTTTCATTTTTTCTATTTTTTTGGATTTTTTTTTTTAAATCCTTTATCGTTGTGGATGGTTTTCTGCCGTGGACTATCCTTTTAAGACTGTTGTATACGAATAAATCTGTTTTTACGAGTAAAACCTGTGGATACATGGTAACTTGGTGGATAAGAATTGGAAAAGGGATATCTCACTGATCGTCTAGAAAAGATACCTTGATAGGAGCAGCACTCCATTTCCAAGTGTGAGTCAGGGTACGAGACGTATATGGTCATTTCACATTCAAAGATACCGTGATGTGTTTTATTTCTGCACTGTTCCTGTGAGTGTTGTGGTACGCATCCTTCTGTGATTAGTTTCCCTCTTGGGCCCCACATTTCCACACACGTATTTGTGAATATAGGAGTGTCCAAAAAGATACCTTGATGTGTAGATACCATTCCCTATTTGTGTGAGTGGGGGTACGCTCTAGTTGAATTATATGTGTTAGATCTACCAACTGACCTCAGAACCTACTACACATATCTTTTCCATTTATTTAGATTCCTTCCTGAGAATACGAGCTGCATGGTTGGAGACCTATGTATTTGAACCACAGTGCCTTGAAAGTTACCTTGATAGGAGTCACCATATACCCTGCAGAGTGAGTTTGGGTACGCTATGTGGTTTCACCCCACAGATACCTAGATGTGTCTATAGTCTGCATTTCTCCTGTGAGTCTTGGGGTACGTGTCCCGTTCAGTTCTAGTTTTGGATATACCTATTTTTTCACCTTTTACACCCTATGGTGCATTGATAGAACACCAAAAGAAAGGAGTCAGAGTACACTCTTTTGAGCACATGTTAATTTTTTTCTACGTTTGGGTACAAGCTGGTCTGAATGCCCTATTGACACATATCTGAAGTGACCTAATAAAACGTACATAATACTTTTTTATTATTTATTTTTTTCACGTCAAACAATGAGCACACTAATTATCTGGCTGGAGAACGGACCGATGAATCCTAAATCTTTGAAAGATACCTTTATAGGAGTCACCATACGTCGTGCAGTGTGAGTTTGGGTACGCTGTGTGTCATACCCCAAAGATACCTAGATGTGTTCATAACCTGCATCTTCTGTGTGAGTTTCGGGGTACGCTCCCAACCAGACTATCCTTCACTTATTCTACTTCTGTTTTTACACTCTGTGGTGAATTGAACACTAGATATTTGGGAAGAGAAGATAAAGATACCTCTATGAACATATATTCATGCTATTTAGTGTGAGTCTCGGTACGCTGAAGTCAAGTTTGATTTAGAGACAATTGATATAGAGACGATCTATTTATAAAAATAAAATAAAAGGAAGATCTACACATTGGTGGTTGTTTTTGTTTTTATTTCCACATTTTGGAGGCAACGGATCAGAGAGCACCTTCCAGAGGAATCGTAAGAAGGGATATCAACATTCAAAAGATAAAAGGGACGTATACCTTTATGTTGCGCTGAGTGTGTAAAGAGGGCTTAAACTTTTTGTATGGTATTTCTTGTTTTACATGTGGTGACATTTATCTAAGCCTGTAACATCTTAGCTGCATTGCGCCTTATTGGTTAACTCTCCAAACCCAACCAAATTTCTTCCTCGTTCAATTGCCCTTTCATGGAATCTGAGATCAACTTTGATGCTGAGGGATATGATTTCATCAATTTTAGGAGGAAAGTCTCTAGTAGCGAGCTCATCTTTAATTTGCTCAGACAACCCTTGCCAGAAAGCTGCGCAGAGAGCGTCGTCATTCCATGAGAGTTCAGACGCAAGGATCTGGAATTGTACTAAATATTGATGACTGTCCGTGTTCCCTGACGTAGCCGGAGGATATCAGTGGAGGCAGATGTCACAAGTCCTGGCTCGTCGAAGATGTGCCTGAAGGTCGCCTTGAATTTTGTATAAGAAGAAAGCAGGACATCAGACTTCTCCCATATAGGTGAGGCCCAATCCAGAGCAGGTCCACTGAGGAGGAAGATTATGTAGGCAACCTTGGTGCGGTCGGTGGGAAAGTTGCCAGGCTGCAACTCAAAGTGAATTTCACACTGGTTTAGAAAACCTCGACAGGCTTTAGGAAAACCATCGAACTTGGCTGGTGTCGGTAGATGAAGACGAGGAGCAGAAACGGGAATGGTGGGTGGGGCTAGCACCAAAGGTACTGTAGTCGGCACACTGGACGCCCCTGAACCATGGAGGATTGTTTGAATTCCATCCAGCTGGGAGGAGAGGTCCTGGAGACAGCGAATCACTTGATCCTGTGCAGCCTCCTGATGTTCTAAACGGGCTGCAAGTTGTTGTATCGGGCTGGTCGCTTGGGCCTGGTCTCCGGCCGGATCCATATGGTCAGTGCTTACTGTCACAACTGAGGGCTGAGGCTGACTGAGGGAAGCCTCAAATGTAGGGGCTGGTGTGTAGGTGGACTGTGGAGGTGAGGTTAGGTTCCTAGACATACAGGATTTTAGAACACCATGAACCCAAAGGCGTGACCACAACAACGAAGTAAAAGATAAGTCAGTTTATTGAACACAGTATAAATCTTGGCAATGAGATATCTTCAACAGTGAGTGCAAAATGTAAATGCAGTACAGTTCCTGGGAACGCAACTGGTATTTGAGACTGTGGCTATGCAGAACAAGATAAAGTCCTTGCCAAAATCCGGAGTTGGAAAGTCCGTGGCCACAGCTAACTGCTGTAATGAGGAACAAGCAAGTACTGCCCAGTAGGTGGTAGACAGGAGACTGGAATAGGCACTGATACACTGAGGTTGAAGTGATGTAGATAGGATTGCCAGAGACTACCGGACGGAACCAGTGTGAGGAAAGATGTGCTGAACTCAGCACTGGAGCAACAATTCGATGGTGAGCATCGATGGATACTGTGGTCCGATGTTGTGTGGAATGATACGCAGGGCGATATATGAATACCGCTGGAGATAACGTGAAGCACCGCTGTAGGCAGATGGTAACATTGATCACTGCTGGAAGCTGAAAGCGATGTAAGTGACACGCTGGAAGCTGGAAACCAGTGACATTTTACCACAGAAGCTAGTGAGCGATGCTGTAGATAATGGAAGCAATAGCGATACCAGGACACCGCTGGAAGCTGGAGGCAGAATAGAACCAACGCTGGAAGCCGATGTCAGGACCACAGTAGAAAGCCAGGAAACAGGGCTGGAACACTGCAGGAGTCAGGCTGCACTGGAGGATGGTAATTGGTGTTGGTCTCTTAGAGAAGCTGAATCACAGGAGGTGGAATACCTGGAAAGTCAAGCTGAGAATACACCAAACAGGAGAGACATGTATGCAGGATTGACAACCAAAGCACTGACGATTATCCAGCCCTGGAGCAGGATATTTATACCAGCTGGTGAGCAAGGATTGGCTGGATAATTAAGACAGAGTCCAGACTGCAGCGGATAGGCTGAAAACAACTTGTGATGAAAACCAAACATGGCTGCACCCATGTTTGAAACTGGAGGGAAGTTTGTTTGTACTTTACATGTGGCAATCGGTAGTAATGGCGGCAGAGGCCGCGGAGGGCAGGAGACGCCATACTTTAAACAAATGGATATTTTGT
Organism: Pseudophryne corroboree; assembly: GCF_028390025.1. Taxonomy (NCBI): domain Eukaryota; kingdom Metazoa; phylum Chordata; class Amphibia; order Anura; family Myobatrachidae; genus Pseudophryne; species Pseudophryne corroboree. Next base: position 719,610,047 of record NC_086445.1, read on the forward strand.
GTAATATTGCCATGCCAGCGATGCCGTGATCACTGAAGAGAACCTTGAGACACAGACATGCAGCGCGCTACCTGCAGACAGCACAGATGTCTCTCTCCGTTCCAAGCACTAGACGCAGCTTCCCTGCTCCAGTGTTTTCCCTTCTAGTGTCAGCTCAGTGCAGGAGGAGGTGCTTAGTGCACAGTCTGAGAGAGTTCTTCCTGTGAGAGACAACTGCACTGACATGCAGCTTCTGCTCTCCTGAGTGTGTAACCTTGTCTACCCCGCAGCCGCACCCTGTGTTTACTTAGACACTGTGTTATGGCTGTACTGCTTCACATGTATACTGTGAGTTCCTGCTGCTGCAGAACATCTTCTATATACTACAAGCTGTTATCTCTGTTATATGAATACAACGATCATCCTGGTTAAGTGCCGTTGTGTGGACTAACATCCCGATCCGACAATGCAACACTCTGCCAACAGTTTCATGCATTTTACTCTGCTGCTCTATTAAAGGTATTGAGTATATCACCATTACAGTGGATGTTTATTACAAACAGCAGTAGCCACTGTGTTATATTCTTGTACTGCATTAAAGCTCTGAGTCAGATCTGGTAAACACCCCTCAGCTGCATTCCACCTTTGATTAAGTATTGTGCTGCACTCCTGAATTCACATGACTCTTTTTGGCAAAGTCCACATCTATAATCTGCATACTACTATGCTGAGAGATCCCTGCACAACTTGCTCCTGAATCCGGAACACATCTAGTATCCTACAGTCATACTGTTTCCTTGCCATTCTGCGTCTGCCTGAGGTTACTACTCCAGCCAATAATTCTGCAGTCTCTAGCCAATTGAATAAACCCCTACAGCTAGAGGTTTAAGTCCTGGTGGCATTCTAAGTACAGATGTGTACATCAAACAGTAAGGGAACAACGAGCAGCTGTTATAGACAGATGACCCTCTTGTGGGCTCTAGGTTGCATGGGCTAAATTGTGCTGTAGTTCTGTAACAATAACTCTTATCCTGAGGCCTTCTTTTTGCAGAAGAATTGTTTCTCCCTACTTCCACACCACAGCAGAGAGGCAATGGTATTTTCTCCAGATGCAAACAGTAAATCAAGACCAGTATTGCAAAAAGATTTTTAGATTTCTTACTAAGGATTCCACTCTTGAAAGTATGTGATCATTAGCAAAGGATTTAGTAGAATACACATATAACAAGAGGTTTTTTTCAACAACTCGGTTTTGTTGATTTCAGAAATACCATTAGAAGTAGGATTCAATGATTTTGGTACTCTAAAGTTAAAACATAAATAATTATATCTGCTCAGTATGAACTCTCAGAAATTTGTGCAAACCTAATAATTATACCTAGGGGGTCTTTGTGTGCACAATTAAGGACTATAAATACTGTATGTGTAGCAACACTGCTATGTGTACTATTACTTGAATAGCAGCAATGTCTTTTTACAGAAAACAAGTGCACTTACTGTACATATGGTTATAGCTTTCTGCATAGCAGGTTTCAATGGGAAATCAGCTCCCCTTCTTGAACAATGGATACAGATCCCTGTGGTACACTGTCACTATTTCATGGCACTGCAAGTTCCAGGCACTCTAGTGTTTTTCTTTAGAGGATTAGAAAAACTTGTCTGGCTTTCAGACAGCTTATATCTGGTCAGTAAAGAGGGGTACACATGGAGAGATCTATGCTTATTTTCTAAGCAATCTGACAAGGATCTCTCTGGGTGTATGCCCCATAGCGATAGCGATGCACGGCCCTGTGTGTCGCTATTGCTGGTTCTAGATTGGCCTGCCTAAATGCACAATCAAGTTACAGCACTCACTTCACCGCTTGGTGTAGTGAGTGTCCCCCCCGCCCCACCTTTCACTCAGCATTCATCGCGCTGTGTGCTGAGCGGGGGGGGGGGGGGGGGGGGAGAGATGTGTGCTGAGCATTCTGTCATTGATCGCTCAGCACACATCTCCCCATGTGTACCCCCTTTACTTGAACTACTTTGCCGGCTCTGCAAGTTGACCCATCTCCCTACCTATTGTGCAACTGACCCAGACCCCTCCAACAAGATCCAGAACCAGGTAATGACTGAGTACCCCCTCCCCACCACCTCTTGGCAACATTGAAGAAGATGAAAGAATCTGCATGGGAGGAGCTGGGTGTACGCATTGCTACCTGAGGGGAGGTGCTAAATGTTTTCATTGCTATCTTATGGGAGAAGTTCAGGAAGTCCTTTGCTTAATGCAGTTTATGTAAACCTGTTTATCTTGTTTTGCTGTGAAGCAAAGAATCAAGATTTTACTGTATGGAATGGGTTAATTTAAATTAAATAAAACGGGGAGAGCATGAACTTGCAGGGGGTTTTAGTTGCTTTGCAGGATGGGGCACAGCCCTTTTCTACCCTCAAATGGATGTCAATTCAAAAGCACCACTGATGTCCGACAGATTAGGTCTTTTCCCTCTGCTCAATTAAAATGTACATTTCAAACACACAAAAGTGGCTTATGTAGAAAAGAGAAAAGAGAGTCCCAATGTCATCTCACTCACATGAAATATTTTAGCCATAAATGAGGCTTAACCAAGCTGTATTTTAGAATAAAAACATAAATGTTTAAAGTGGGTGGTCCCAAAAAGGTCAATCAATAGATAGCACTATAGTTAATCAGATGGTATTGCCGTGACAGAAATTAGATCAATCAAGACTTGTTGTAAAATTGAAAAAATAAATAAAAATTGAATGACTAGTGGGGGCAATTCAATTCAGTGTGATGTTGAATAGCGCCGGAATGAGTGCCCAGCGCTATTCATAAAGCTGCACTGTAAACCTGCGACTAGAGTATTACTGCTCGCACCTTAATGATGTGCTGGCAGAAATCTGATGAAGCTAGTGCCATAATGCTAGATAGATAGATAGATAGATAGATAGATAGATAGATAGATGTAAAGTAATAATGGTACAGTAGGTTAAACGTTTCAGAGCATCCTCTAAAATTAGAGCAAATTGTTTTAGTCAAGACCATAACATTTAGCTTAAAATGCTCACATAAAGAACATTATATTATTTCAGATTCATGCTATTGTATATGCTTGTATAGCAATTGTAAAAAATGGATTTACTGTATATTTCTAGTTAACTAAGCCAGGAACACATTTTAATATTTCTCCATTTTATTTTTGATGATTTAGTTGTAATTGTCAGAACAAGGTGTAAGTCAATGAATAAAATTAAGTTCCATTATAAACCGCCATAGAATGAGCTAAAGGTGTTATGGAAAGTTTGATTTTGTGCATTTGTTTTATTAGTTATAGATAACAGATCAGGTCATTTTTCATTAAACCCTATGAATAATTAATGTCAGTCAGTGCAAATAATTGATACTCAGCTCAACAAACAGACATCAGTGAGCCTCTCATGCAATTAATGGAAGGTGAAAGTGGAGTAAACTCTTATTATGCTGGATGACTTTTAGCAGTTGCTATGGAAATTCTTTTCAAGGACTGAGTCTCTCTCTCTCTCTCTCTCTCTCTCTCTCTCTCTATATATATATATATATCAGCTCGGGGGTCCGGCACTCCATAGTTAGAAACATGCAGCTGCGCCGGTGCCCTCGCAAGAGGGGAAGATACAGAGACTCGGCGGCGCGGCACTCGGCTTCACAACAGGTAAAAAACACGGACACCTTTCCTTTTGGTCAATGTTTCAATGTATTAGACACATTTTCGTCAGGACATGATACAAACACAAAACACATACCTTTTTATACACAAAACATCACCATGTGTGCTGCGGACGTGGGGACGGGACCGAACACCCGCCCACGAGTCGCTGATTGCTGACGTCATACGCACATGACAAGTCAGACGTGAGATTACCGTTACCATGACAACTAAAAAGAAAGCATAGGGCACTTCAACATACCGCAGTGACTGCAAATTTAAACCAAATGTTGTTAAATAGCTGTATATATAAAAGTATTATTATATTACCATATACCATATACATAATGTCCAAATGGACAGCATATTAACTGATGGGGTAATGCCACACTTAATATTAGAACCTGAAGGGGAATAATACGATCTTAAAGTGAACGCTACATAATACTTATCTTAAAGCTGCATAAGAAATATTTTCATTAAGGCCCCTAGGATTAATTACATCTAACCGATAAATCCACTCCGCCTTAAAAATAGACTGTTGGCTTGACACATGTGTAAGTTTAATTGGACCCTCCTTGGTGTTGTGTGCAAGTAGGATTTTTTAGACGTGAATGTTACCATTGTAGAAGGTACATTAAAGACCAATTTGTTTATCAAAACCACAGACAGGAATACATTATTGCAAGCTCAGAGTTGCCATCCCCGCCCTCTCATTAATGGCCTCCCATATTCGCAGATGATACGTGTTTATCGTATCAATAGCGACAGAACCGTGGCAGAAAGAGAAATTGACACTCTGATTAATAAATTTATGGCAAGAGGCTATAACAAAGATAGATTACAGGAAACCAAAACAGTGGTAATGACTTTAGATAGGAATCTATTATTATCTAGATCTCAAACTAATAATGATAATATGACTAGCAGATTTCCCTGGGTTAATAAATATCACACCCTCTCACTTATGGTTCATAAGACGACCAAAAAACTCTGGCCTTTGGTCCAGAGTGATGAAGCACTTAATATTGGCCAGCGCAGCCTTATGCCATGCTATAAAAGAGGACGCAACCTTAAAGATATTCTTGTTAAAACTAATTCCAACCTACCAAGAAGTTCATCTTCTTTAACTTTTCTGGATAATACCCGAGTAGGATGTTTTCGAAGCACGTGTGTCACCTGCCAATTCATGCTGGCGGGTGACACTTTTTCTCATCCACATTCAGGCAGGATTTACAAAATTAGACACTACTTTAATTATAACTCTACATTTGTGGTCTACCAAATAATATGCCCTTGCGGCCTCTGTTATATTGGCAAGACAACCTGTAAATTTAAGGTCCGGATGGGCCAACACAGAGCAGCCATTAGAGCAGCCCTGCTTTCAGGTAAGAGCGACCAACCCGTCGCCCGACATTTTATCGAATATAAACATCAACTCAATACTTTGCGATACAGAATGATTGACACGATACCTGAGGATATTAGAGGGGGCAATAGAGGTTTAAAATTGTGAAGACGAGAGGCGGAGTGGATTTATCGGTTAGATGTAATTAATCCTAGGGGCCTTAATGAAAATATTTCTTATGCAGCTTTAAGATAAGTATTATGTAGCGTTCACTTTAAGATCGTATTATTCCCCTTCAGGTTCTAATATTAAGTGTGGCATTACCCCATCAGTTAATATGCTGTCCATTTGGACATTATGTATATGGTATATGGTAATATAATAATACTTTTATATATACAGCTATTTAACAACATTTAGTTTAAATTTGCAGTCACTGCGGTATGTTGAAGTGCCCTATGCTTTCTTTTTAGTTGTCATGGTAACGGGAATCTCACGTCTGACTTGTCATGTGCGTATGACGTCAGCAATCAGCGACTCGTGGGCGAGTGTTCGGTCCCGTCCCCACGTCCGCAGCACACATGGTGATGTTTTGTGTATAAAAAGGTATGTGTTTTGTGTTTGTATCATGTCCTGACGAAAATGTGTCTAATACATTGAAACGTTGACCAAAAGGAAAGGTGTCCGTGTTTTTTACCTGTTGTGAAGCCGAGTGCCGCACCGCCGAGTCTCTCTCTCTATATATATATATATATATATATGTGTGTGTGTGTGTGTGTATATACACACACACACACACACACACACACACACACACACACACACACACACACACACACACATATATATATCTATATATACCCAATGGGGGTGATAGGATATTGGCTCTAAAAAAGAAAGAAAGCTTTTGGATCAGTATGCCTGATACTGTTGCACCAAGGGGCCTTAATGAATATAATACCATGAACATCTTCTTGTGATGTGTTCATCAGGGGTGTATCTACCTATTGGCCAGGATGGCACTCGCCAGGGGCGCCAGGCAAGGAGGGGGCGCCGCCTGGCGGTGCCACCCCCGGCCAAAGGGTAGAAGAGTAGTACTGTCAGATTGTACCTGGTGAGAGTCTGTTACTGCCGGCACGGCGTCGGTGTCCGTCAGCACCGCACTGCACTAGTGATCACACTAGTGTCCAGCAGCACTGCACTTGAAATCAGACTCAAAATAAACTACAGCTCCCAGCAGCCCTTGTTGCTGGGAGCTCCCGGCAGCAAGGGCTGCTGGGAGCTGTAGTTTATTTTGAGTCTGATTACAAGAGCGGTGCTGCTGGACACTAGTCTGATCACTAGTGCAGTACGGTGCTGACGAACACGGGCGGTAACACACTCTCACCCAGAGCCGGCCCTAGCCAATAGGCATTATATGCAAATGTCTAGGGCATCTGGAATGCCCAGGGGCATCCGTTCCCAAGCCTAGGGCCAGCTCTGTTATCGCAGCCAGCCAGGAGGAGAGAGGAGAGTTAAGGGCCCCATACACTTATACGACATGACGGTCCATCATTTCGTCTAGGATTTCCCTTCAACCTCCCGGCAGCCTCCCGGGCGGCAGGATAGTAAAAGATACATCGTATGCGGTTCTTTTGCATACGATGTATCTTTTACTATTCCAGCCATTCCTGCGGGATCTGACATATCAAGAGTGCAGCACTCTTCTAGGGTGATCCAATCCGATGCTCACGGGAACAAGCATCATTTCAGTTTGGGTGTAAAGTACAACGAAAATGCCCGATTTCACCCAATATATCGGCACGAATGCCCGAATTGGGGTGAAATAGGGCATTATCGTTCTAGTGTATGGGGCCCTTTAGGACGGAGGTTGCAGCAGCAGCACACAGAGCCGGATCTCTGCTCACACAGGTACAGTAGGAAGTGACTTTACTTTCACTTTCTGCCTGCCCTGTGGCTGAGCACACTCAGCACAGACGGCAGCTGCAGAGGAAGCCAGGCACTGAACCTGCGGAGCCAGAACCCTGCCCCAGCACTGCAGCATCACAGCACAAAGGTAAGATATGGATGGGGTAACAGGGGACTTATGGGGAGAGGAAGGTGGCTAATAACTCGGTAATGGGGGGGGGGGGGTGAGACCTATGAGGAGTGGGGGAAGGGGGGTAATGACACTGCTATGTGGGATGGGAGACCTATGGGGAGTGGGGGAAGGGGGTACTAATGACACTGCTATGGGAGGGGGGAGTCCTATGGGGAGTGGGGGAAGGGGGGTAATGACACTGCTATGAAGGGGAGAACTATGGAAAGTGGGGGCGCAGGGGAATATGACACTGGTGGGAGACATGGGGGTGTAGGAGCAGCTGATAACACTGCTATTAGGGGGTAGTGCATGAGGCAGAGACACATGGGGAGTGGGGGCCAGGGGGGGATAATTGCTCAGCTATGGGGTAGGGGGCATAGGCATGCACACGGTGGGTGGCATGTGTGCACAGGCACACCCTGATGTTGGGCACCCCCCCACATGCCTAGTCAGACACTGCACAAATATATATAATATAGAACCAGCCCTGGCCAGCACTTGCTGACTAATTACACATAATACACACTATGCAGTCACAATGTGCGGGTACCATCTCTTCCCGGCTCCCATTGTGTCACTGTCCGCCGTGATTCCTTACCTGCCAATGGAGCGGACACCGCATACCAGGAGAAAGTTCTGTGTGTGACCCGTACTGCCTGATAGGGGGAAATCTGTCTCAGGGGGATGGGGGAATCTTCTATATTGGGCTGAGGGGGCTATTCTGTGCTACGGGCGATAATGTGTCTGAGAGTAAGGGGGGTCCCTGTACTAGGAGGAAATAATCTGTCTGAGGGAGCAAGGTGCAGGTGTGGGAGATGGAAGGTGGGAGCGAGGTGCAGGGGAGATAGAAGGTGGGAGTGAAGAAGAGGTGTGAGAGATGAATGGTGAGAGCGAGGTGCAGGGGAGATGGAAGGTGGGAGAGAAGACGAGGTTTGAGAAATGGAAGGTGGGAGCGAGGTGCAGGGGAGATGGAAGGTGGGAGCGAGGTGGTGGGGAGACGGAAGGTGGGAGCGAGGTGCAGGGGAGATGGAAGGTGGGAGCGAGGTGGTGGGGAGACGGAAGGTGGGAGCGAGGTGCAGGGGAGATGGAAGGTGGGAGCGAGGTGCAGGGGAGACGGAAGGTGGGAGCGAGTTGCAGGGGAGATGGAAGGTGGGAGCGAGGTGCAGGGGAGACGGAAGGTGGGAGCGAGGTGCAGGGGAGACGGAAGGTGGGAGCGAGGTGCAGGGGAGACGGAAGGTGGGAGCGAGGTGCAGGGGAAACGGAAGGTGGGAGCGAGTTGCAGGGGAGATGGAAGGTGGGAGTGAGGTACAGGTGTGATGTGAGAGATGGAATGAGGGAGTGAGGTACATGGGTGATAGAGCGAGGGAGTGAGAGGTGCAGGGGTGAGACTGAGAGATTGAATGAGGGACTGAAAACTACAGGGCTAAAGAGGAACAGGGGGCATGAGAGGTACAAGGGGGTAAGTAAGGGAAGGAGGAAGTTCAGGCAGGGGTGACATATGAGACATTAAGGCATTTGGCATCCTGGCGTTCAGAAAGCTGACGCCAGCATCCCGAAACTGCTCGGAATGCTGATGCTGGCATCCCAACATAGATAGCGATGCAGAATGCCAAAATCCGGATTGAGTTGGTGCCAAAGTCTCCACTGGCAAGCCGTGTGGGAGGGTTAGGGTTAGGCTGTGAGGGTGGGAGGGTTAGGCTGCAGGGAGGGAGATTAGGAAGGGTGGGTTAGGGTTAGGCACCACTGAAGAGGCTGGGGGGGCGGAGGGGGGGGGGGTTAGGGTCAGGTTGCAAGAGAAGTGAGTTAGGGTTAGGGGGGAGGGATGGTGTAATGTGAATACGAGACACTACTGTGCAGTGTAATATGAATAAGGGACACTACTGTGTGGCATAATTTGAATAGGAAGTACTATTGTGTACGTGCCCTTCCCCCACAAGACCATGCCCCATTTCCAGTACTCACACCTTATTTCAAATGTGTGTAGGGGGTGGGGTTGGGGTGCCTGCCCCTTACTTTGCCAGGGGCGCTCGGACCCCTAGATACACCCGTGGTGTTCATGATTGTTTTCGGGCATGGACAGATGATATTTTTGTCCAGGTGGTTTCTGATACAGATTGTATTACCCTTTTTAATTGTATGTTTTCAATGTATTTATGTATTGTGTTGTGATTTCTTATGTTGATTGTAAGTCTTGTCACACGGGCCTGATTAGATACACCTATATATGTTTGTATTTTATAAGTACTTTTTGTCTATCGGTATCAGAGCCGGCCATAGCTATAGGCAAACTAGGCAATTGCCTAGGGCATTTGATATGCCCAGGGGCATCAGCAGCTTCTGCTAATTAAAATGATATGCGGCATGCCTATATTCTGCGTGTAGCATTTCATATGCAGATACAGCCACAGTCTCACACAGTATAAAGGCATGCTGTATATCATTTTAATCAGCAGAAGCTGCTTGTGCATCCTAGCCACATAACAATGCAAATAAGATGCATTTTCATTAAAAAATGTGCCCGACGTTAGCACTGAGGCAATATTTATGAGGACACATCTGTATCCAAGCAGAGGCAGAGGTCACAGTGTTAGTGGCAGTGTGAGTGCTGTGTGCATGTGAGTGGGTTGGTTGTGCAGTAGTGTTCGGAATATGTGCAAGGAGCATTATGTGTGTCATGTAAAAATGCATTAATAATGTGCAACATATGTATAAGGGGCACTGTGTGTGTCATTATGTGTTTAAGGGCATTAATAATGTGTGGCATACTGTATGTGTAACAGGGTACTACTGTATGTGTCATTATGTGTATAGGGGCACTAACAATGTGCAGCAAATGTGCAGGGGGCACTATGTGTGTCATTATGTGTATTAGGGCATTAATAATGTGCGGCATATGTGTAAGGGACATTATGTGTAAAAGGGCATTAATAAAGGTTGTCATAATGTGTAAGCACATTATGTTTAGAAGGACATTAATAATGTGTCTCATATGTGTTAAGGGCATTACTGTGTGGAATTATGTGTTTAAGGTGCTCTTCTATGTGGTGTTGCGTATAGAAAGGGCACTACTGTGTCGTCTAATGTGAATAAAGAGCAATAGGGTGTAGTGTAATGTGAATAAGGAGCAATTCAGTGTGATGTAATGTGAATAAGGGGCTCTACTGTGAGGAGTAACGTTTATAAGGTAAAGTGATACTACTGTGGGATGTAATATGAATTATGGAAACTATCGCATGATCAAATGTGAATAAAGTGCAGTACTGTGTGGCGTATTTGGAATTGGGGTTACTATTGTGTGGCCATGCCCCTTGCCAGCAAAAACACACCCCTTTTTGGGCTGTGCGCCAAATGTGCGAACTGTTCCTATTTAAAATATAGGGGGTACAAACACCAAAATAAGGACTGCTATGGCTGAGGGGTGATGGTTCTGGGAAAGAAGTGCAAGGTCAGAGGCGGAACTAGTGGTGGTGCTAGGGGGCACTAGCCAAAATCTTGCCTAGGGCATCATATTGGTTAGGGCCGGCTCTGATCGGTATGAGACTCTGGCGCATCAGCACACGATACACACTTTAATTGAAGATATTTGTTTATAATTTGCGGATAGGTTGCGTGAGTTACTCTATATTCCCCTTTATTTTGGGGTTTTTACCTGCTTATGGTGTGAGTTCTAGGGGAGTGCACAGATGCTAGTACAGATTGTTTGTTTGTGGTGAACAGTGAGTATCCACCTTTGAGATTATGTTGTCCCCGGCGTCGGCACACTGGTTTGGTAACCGTTTGCGTGTGTTGTTTGGTGGTTGCCATGAGGCGCCCTGTGAGGATACTGTATGTGACCTGTTTTGCCTATAACATGGTGGTCGTTTGTAGTTGTGGCATGCACCCCGCTGGCTGTTTTCCTTACAATTCAGTATACTTCTAGCGTGCGGCGGTGCTAGGCAATGGCCGCAATGCTTGCTGGGCTCTTCCGGCTGGTGGAACGCACCCGGCGCGCCATTTCCGGATTGTGGAACGCACGTCGCTCAGACGAGCAGCGGCTCTGAGCTTCCCTCCACAGGTTCTGTTATGTATATGTATGACCTCGCGGTATTAATGTGGGTCCCACGGATATGAAATCCGAGGGGACTTAACATATTCCTTTCTGTAATATTACAATAGGGTGATGTACTAGTCTGCTTGTGCTGATTGCACTTCCGGTTGTGTACTCATATAAGGTGCCTAGTGCACATTAGGAACACACAGTCACACTGAATGGAAGTCCACCTTTAGCCTCCAATGGTAAGAGTTATTTTGTCCCTTCCTGATGAGTACAGTTTTGACTATTTGATTAGATATCAGGTTTGGTTTACCCCTGAGATGTCTTTATGTTGCATTACTCATATTACAGAGGGCTTATTGACTGATGTGTTCCTGTATGGATTACTTTCCTGGAATTATGTGTGAAGTAAGTAGAGTTCTTTATCAGTTTTTCTCATGATAAATTTAGGTATCTTTTAGTACCACACTTGATTTTGATTATGTTGGGAATTTGCAAAAAATATATATATTTGTGTTGTTCCATTAATAGGGCTTATATGCCGACTTGGCCGTTTGTCCTATTACAGTGCTATACATAAAACGCAGAGATGGTGCGGCACTCCAATAATTTGCAAACGGATTCAATGTGAAAGGTAACGTTTCAATGCCATTTAATAGTGTGTCATTTTCATCAGGTAATGCAAAGATAATCAATGCTCAGGAGAATATCACTCAGTGTCGCGCCAAACCGCAGCGGGACGGCACACCCGGCAGCGGCGCATTCATAATGACAGCATGACGCTGTGTAAGCATGCGTCAGCTGTCACGTGTAAAATCCATCAACGCTGTAACATCTAAAATCCATCAACGCTGTAACATCTAAACATAAACAACAATACAAACATAAGCGCAATCATGTTACAGCTGACTATCAGACACATAGTAACTAATGTCATATACAATAGGTTATTAACTATTAGCAGCTAACAGATTAATAACTGAAAGTTCATTTAAACCCTTTGAGGCTAATGTCCCCAAATGGAAAATCCAGTTTCAAGCTACGATTACCGCCACGTAAAGATGGCAGCACGTGGTCGATCATTCTGTATTTAAGGGTTGTAAGACTATGAGCAGACAGCGCAAAATGTCTGGCAACTGGCTGCTCAATCTTACCAGATGCCAAAGCCGCCTTAATGGACAAACGACAGGCTGCCATCAGTTCCTTAAAGGGCCGTTCAGTCTTGCCCACGTAGGACAAGCCGCAGGGACACACTATTTGATAAAAAGTAAATTTAGTATTGCATGACAATCTATGTCTTATATATAATGATTTGCCAGTATTTGGGTGATAAAAGTTATCACCAGGGATCAAAAACTTACAAGTAACGTAAGTGCAACAGCACAGCCCACTCTACCCCTGTAAATACTGGGTTAAGGTTCAGCGATGTCTGATCTAACCTAAATATCACGCAAATTGTGGCCCCTTTTATAACAAGACATGATCTGTTGTTATGCACACCAGTGCCTGCAGGAAAGTACTGGTGTCAGAACTGTTATGCACTCCAGTGCCTGCAGGAATGTACTGGTGTTTGAACTGTTATGCAAAACAAATGGACTCACAGACAGACTGGGGAATATGACATAACGTACACAGAAGGTGATAGGGTAACAAAATACACACAAGGTGAACAGAGAAGCCCAGAGGCTAAGGAACTGGGTATCTCCCTTGTATTAGAACTGCTCAGATGGGAAAAGCAAGATGTTGTGTTTTAATACGTAGAGAACCCGAAATGCTGTTGCTAAGGGCAACAGCAAAACCCTAAAGGGTTACCAACGGGTGTGGCAGTAAACTCCTTGGTCAGAGATGGAATGATAGACACAAGGAGAGTCTCCACAATCCTAATTCTCACTTGCAGTGCACAGGTTCAGCTTACTGCCACTAAACTGACCCCTGACACCTAGCACAGTGAGACAGGATTAGACAGGCAAGTCTTAGAATACAGCCGCAAACTTGCTAAGTTCACAGAGTAGTAACAGAACCCCAGCAAGCTAAACGACTGACTCCAGTCTTACTGCTAGGTCTGGATTGGCAGAGTGTAATACCAAATCCCCAGGCCTATTTGCAGTAAGCAACAACCAAATACAAAGCTACACAGTACTGGTTAACTTTCAGGAACTGACTAACCAACAAAGATTCAGCAGCATCTGCTTACCCTGAGAAGAGGCCTTATAAAGCAGGTGCTGTCCACGCCCCACTCAGACCTCACAGACTGTGAGCACAAAAACCAGCACCGGATCCCCTGCCGTGCACAGAGCCTATAACCACTGCACAGCAAAAGACCCGAACCGGAGTATCAGCTGCGCTCAGGTTACTCCGCTAGCACTTGTCTCCCGGTTGCCATGACGACGTGGCAGCACAGGGCAGGAGACCCTAACAGTACCCCCCCTCTGATGAGGGGTCAAAGAACCCCTACCACCGGGTTTATCGGGGAACTGCGAGAAGAAAGAGCGTATCAGTCTGGGGGCATGAAGATCACAACTGCGCACCCACGACCGCTCCTCCGGGCCATACCCCTTCCAGTGCACCAAAAATGACAGCCGACCCCGAACCACCTTGGAGTCAAGAATCCTTTCAACAACAAACTCCCTCTGGCCACGTATCAGAAGAGGGGAAGGTCTTCCACTGGAAGAAGGATTACTAATCGCCCGTTTTAAAAGGGAACAATGAAATGTTTTATTGATACCCAAAGAACGGGGCAGATCTAACTGAAATGCCACCGGATTGATAACCCTGGTGATATTATAAGGGCCGATGAACCGGGGGCCTAACTTATGAGATGGCTGTCTCAACTTCAAATTCTTGGTAGACAACCAGACGAAGTCTCCTAATTTGAAGCTGCAGGGTCTTTTCCGCTTATCAAAAACCCTTTTGGTCACTAATGACACAGACACAAGGGCTTTCTTCACTTTCCGCCAAATACCTCTAAGGACCGGAACCACCAGGCGTGGAGTCCAGGGGGTCAAAAGAATTGGCCTTAGGATGATGCCCATACACACAAAGGAAGGGAGAGATCCCTGTAGCAGAGTGAGCCGCGTTGTTATAGGCAAACTCCGCCATGGACAGATGAGCAACCCAGTCAGTCTGACACTTGGAGACATAACACCTGAGGAACTGCTCCAAGGACTGGTTCACCCTTTCAGTCTGCCCATTAGACTGCGGATGGTAGCCTGACGAAAAGCTGACAGAAATCTGGAGATCGGACCAAAATGCCCTCCAGAATTTGGCCACAAACTGGGATCCGCGGTCAGAGACCACATCAAGTGGCAACCCGTGGAGACGCACAACATGCAGCATAAATAATTCAGACAGGCGTCTGGCCGATGGCAGCCCAACCAGTGGAACGAAGTGCGCCATCTTCGAAAACCTGTCAACGACAACCCAGATGGCTGTCATCCCCGAGGATTTGGGCAAGTCCACCACAAAATCCATTGAAATGTGGGTCCATGGCTTAGATGGGATAGAGAGTGGATGTAATGGGCCAACAGGAACCCCTCTAGGAGTCTTATTTCGGGCACAGATGTCACATGCCCGAACCCACTGATCCACATCCTTAGCCACCGAGGGCCACCACACCGCCCTAGATAGCAACTCCCGAGTTCTGGCAATACCCGGGTGACCTGCCGACTTCTTGGCATGGAATTCCAGGAACACTCGCTGTCTTAACCTAGGAGGCACAAACAAAAGACCTACCGGAAGGTCTGGAGGAGCCTGCTCCTGTGCTCTAAGGACTAATGATAAGAGGTCCTGGGTAATGCCCACTTTAATACATGATGGGGAAACAATGGGCAACGGCTCCTCGGTGGTCTCCTGGATTGGAGCAAAACTCCGCGAGAGCGCATCAGCCTTGATGTTTTTTGACCCAGGGCGATATGTTATCAAAAAATTCAAGCGAGCAAAAAACAAAGCCCATCGTGCCTGCCTGGCATTGAGACGCTTTGCTGACTCTAAATATGCCAGATTCTTATGGTCAGTGAGAATTGAGACCACAAACTTAGCCCCCTCAAGCCAGTGTCTCCACTCCTCGAGTGCATCCTTAATAGCCAACAATTCCCGGTTACCCACATCATAATTCATCTCGGCAGGCAAAAATTTACGGGAAAAGTAAGCACAGGGATGAAGGCGATTATCAGACACTCCCATCTGAGAAAGCACTGCCCCAATACCCATCTCAGAGGCATCCACCTCCACCACAAAAGGACGCTCTGGATCTGGGTGTCGCAGCACCTTGGCCGAAACAAATGCCCTTTTGAGACGGGCAAAAGCCGCTTTAGCCTCACAAGTCCAGTGAGCAACATCCGCCCCTTTCTTAGTGAGTACCACCAAGGGCGCCACTATAGACGAAAATCCAGCGATAAATCGTCTATAAAAATTTGCAAAGCCCAGGAAACGCTGAAGCGCCTTCAAACTAGTGGGCTGCACCCAATCCAGGACTGCCTGTACCTTGGAACCCTCCATTTGGAAACCTTCTGGGGAGATAATATATCCTAGAAATGCGATTTGCTGAACTTCAAATTCGCACTTCTCCAGCTTCACCCTAAGCCGGTGGTCTCTGAGTTTCTGGAGGACTAAGCGTACATGCTTCCGATGTTCCTCCAGGGAATGGGAGAAGATTAGGATGTCATCTAAGTATACAACTAAGAATCTATCCAAATATTCCCTGAGCACATCATTCATGAAATCCTGGAAGACTGCCGGGGCATTACAGAGCCCAAAAGGCATCACCAAATATTCATAATGCCCTGAGTGGGTATTAAAGGCAGTCTTCCATTCATCCCCCTCTTTTATTCGGATTAGATTGTACGCACCGCGTAGGTCAATCTTAGAAAAAATGGTGGCAGTACGAAGCTGGTCAAACAAGACCGAAATGAGAGGCAGTGGGTATGAGTTTTTAATCGTGATACGGTTCAATTCCCTGAAGTCGATGCAGGGTCGCAACGAACCGTCCTTTTTACCCACGAAGAAGAACCCCGACCCAACTGGAGACTGTGAAGGTCTGATAAATCCCTTAGCCAAGTTCTTCTGAATGTACTCTGCCATAGCCTGAGTCTCAGGACGTGACAGGGAGTACAACCTGCTCTTGGGAAGCTTAGCATTTGGCAACAAATCAATGGCACAGTCATAGGGGCGATGGGGAGGTAGTACCTCTGCAACTTTTTTGGAGAACACGTCCGCAAAATCTGCATAACACCCTGGCAATCCTGGCAAACTTAGCTGCGAGAGCCTGACTGGAAGGCTCAAGCAACTCCTGAAACAATCAGTACCCCAACTAAGAATCTCCCCAGAGACCCAGTCAAATTGAGGATTATGGGCCCTTAACCAGGGTAACCCCAACACCAATGGGGCAAAAGTACAGACAGTCACATAAAAGGACAATTTTTCAGAGTGTGTGGCTCCAATAAACAAAGAAATCTGGCTAGTGCAAGAGGTAATTTTACCTTGGGATAATGGTTCCCCGTTTAACCCACAAATCTCAATTTCCGATGCCAAGGGTACTAAGGGAACAGAGTGTTTCAGGGCGAATTGGCGGTCCATAAAAACCCCGTCGGCCCCACTGTCCACAAAGGCCTCAGTCTTGACAGTTTGACCGAGGATCTTCAAGGTCACCGGAATGATAAAAGTCTTCTTGGGAAATTCTGACTTCTGGCCTGACAGGATATTTCCCATCACCCTCAGGCCCTGAAGTTTTCCGGCTTTTCTGGGCATGATACTACCACATGACCTTTATTCCCACAGTACAAACACAACCCCTGCTGTCTCCTCCGCGTCTTCTCACGCGAGGAGAGGCGGGTAGCCCCAATCTGCATAGGCTCCTCGGAAAATTCCTCAGAGTCTGAGGTTCCCTTGGGAAGGAAGGAAATCTCAGTCTCCCTTTCAAGCCTGCGCTCTCTCAGCCGTCTATCCACCCGGATGGATAACTGCATGAGCTGATCCAAGCTATCAGGCAAGGGATATTGTACCAGTTGGTCCTTTATCTGGTTAGAAAGACCTCTTCGGTACTGGTGTCTCAGGGCTGGGTCATTCCACTGGGTATCATGGGCCAACCTCCGAAACTCCGTACAGTAAACCTCAACTGGCCTTCGCCCTTGCTTAAGGATCGAAATCTGAGCCTCGGCTGAGGCCGTCTTGTCAGGGTCATCATACAACATGCCCAGTGCCGTAAAAAAAGCATCAACACTTTTAAGCGACGGACAGTCAGGCTGCAACCCATATGCCCAGACCTGTGGGTCTCCTTGTAGCAAGGAAATCACTATGCCCACCCGCTGAATCTCCGACCCAGAAGACTGAGGCCTAAGCCGGAAGTATAGCTTGCAGCTCTCCTTGAAACAAAAGAACTGCGAGCGATCTCCAGAAAAACGATCCGGGAGATTTACTTTCGGCTCCTTAACCCCTGCAGGTGCTGCTGCTGCGGGAGCTCCGCCAGCAGCCTGGGAGGTGTGCATTTTAATGGACAAATCATTAAATTGTCGAGTCAGGACCTGCACCTGATCGACCACCTGTTGCAACGTATTTTGAGGGGTATGCTCCATATTCCCACAAAATTTCAACAGGAGTATTAGGCTGCTGAATATGTTATGCACACCAGTGCCTGCAGGAAAGTACTGGTGTCAGAACTGTTATGCACTCCAGTGCCTGCAGGAATGTACTGGTGTTTGAACTGTTATGCAAAACAAATGGACTCACAGACAGACTGGGGAATATGACATAACGTACACAGAAGGTGATAGGGTAACAAAATACACACAAGGTGAACAGAGAAGCCCAGAGGCTAAGGAACTGGGTATCTCCCTTGTATTAGAACTGCTCAGATGGGAAAAGCAAGATGTTGTGTTTTAATACGTAGAGAACCCGAAATGCTGTTGCTAAGGGCAACAGCAAAACCCTAAAGGGTTACCAACGGGTGTGGCAGTAAACTCCTTGGTCAGAGATGGAATGATAGACACAAGGAGAGTCTCCACAATCCTAATTCTCACTTGCAGTGCACAGGTTCAGCTTACTGCCACTAAACTGACCCCTGACACCTAGCACAGTGAGACAGGATTAGACAGGCAAGTCTTAGAATACAGCCGCAAACTTGCTAAGTTCACAGAGTAGTAACAGAACCCCAGCAAGCTAAACGACTGACTCCAGTCTTACTGCTAGGTCTGGATTGGCAGAGTGTAATACCAAATCCCCAGGCCTATTTGCAGTAAGCAACAAACAAATACAAAGCTACACAGTACTGGTTAACTTTCAGGAACTGACTAACCAACAAAGATTCAGCAGCATCTGCTTACCCTGAGAAGAGGCCTTATAAAGCAGGTGCTGTCCATGCCCCACTCAGACCTCACAGACTGTGAGCACAAAAACCAGCACCGGATCCCCTGCCGTGCACAGAGCCTATAACCACTGCACAGCAAAAGACCCGAACCGGAGTATCAGCTGCGCTCAGGTTACTCCGCTAGCACTTGTCTCCCGGTTGCCATGACGACGTGGCAGCACAGGGCAGGAGACCCTAACATCTGTGTATCAGACAACTTCAAATCAGGGTCGGTTTTAACAATGGGCCACAACGGCTTAGAGCTCTTATTGATCTCAGGGCTAACCTGTGTAAACTGAGTAACCCATGGAAGAATGGATACATCTTTTTTTTTTATTTTAGGTTGTAACACAGTAGATCTGCCTAAGCTCAAAACTTTCTCTTTGGTTTGTTGAAGTTGATGAAAATCATAGCCACGTGCTAAAAAATTCTGTAACATAATTTCTATCTGTACTTCAGCTTGGTCTATATTAGATGTAATACGTCTGGCACGGACAAATTGGCAATATGGTAATCCCTTGATTAAAGAACTAGGATGACAACTACTCGATAGTAGCAGATTATTGCTATCTGTGGGTTTAGAATATAGGGGGTGATTCCGAGTTGTTCGCTCGTTATCTTTTTTTGCTACGGAGCGATTAGTCACAAACTGCGCATGCGCAATGTGCGCAGTGCGCCTGTGCCAAGTAAATTAGCACAAAAGTTTGGTAATTTACTCACAGCGTAACAAAGTTTTTTTCATCGCTCTGCTGATCGTAGTGTGATTGACAGGAAGTGGGTGTTTGTGGGCGGAAACTGGCCATTTTATGGGAGTGTGCGGAAAAACGCAGGCGTTCGAGTTGCAAAACGCAGGGGTGGCTGGAGATACGGGGGAGTGGCTGGGCGAACGCTGGGTGTGTTTGTGACGTCAAACCAGGAACGAAAAGGACTGAGCTGGTCGCAATGGCTGAGTAAGACTGGAGCTACTCAGAAACTGCGGGGTAATCGTTACTAGAAAATTAGCAAAGCCTTCGTTAGCAATTCTGCTATGCTAAGATACACTACCAGTAGGCGGCCGCTTAGCGTGTGCAATGCTGCTAAAAGCAGCTAGCGAGCGAACAACTTGGAATCACCCCCATAGTTGGTGGAAATGAAACCATCCTGCACAGATATAGCAACATCTAGGAAATCAATCTCATTCTGACTTTTTGTATAGGTAAATTTTACAGGACTCTCACTGGAATTATGTTGGTCAATATGATTCACCAAATCAATACTATCACCCCTCCAAAAAATCAATAAGTCTTCAATGTAGCGACAAAAAAAGATTATCCAGTTTGCTAAGGATATATCTGAAAAAAATACTGACTGCTCAACATCAAACATTAACATATTTGCATATGAGGGGGCTACCGCCGCCCCCATAGCACAGCCAATTAACTGTAAATAAAAAGTCTTATTGTAAAGAAAAAAAAAATTGGTCAAAATATGCTGTAATAACTCAACCACAAAAGACACATCTGGACCATTATAAGATGGCTGACTATTCAAGAAACATCTAATTGCCAACAAACCTACATCGTGAGGTATAACAGTATATAAGTTAGTCACGTCTATGGTGAACATATGTATGTCATTATCCAATCTTGGGAGTGTTTGTAGTTTAACAAGCAAGGATGTAGTGTCCTAAAGATACCTAGAATGGTCACGAATATAGGGCTGTAAAATACTGTCAAGGTATACTGTAGAAGGTTGAAAAAGACCACCCTGGACTGCAATGATGGGTATACCCGGGGGGGGCAGGCAATCAAGGATTTGTGAATCTTCGGAATAGTATAGAAAAGTGGGATCAATGGGGATGCAGGTATCAGTGCATTACTCAATTGTTCCGAAATAGTCCCCTTATTCACTGCAATCTGTAAGATGGTCGATAGTTCTGTTTTAAAAAGATTAGACGGATCTTGAGTAAGTTGTCGGTATGTTGAATTATTGTTAAAGTTTTGTGCAACTTGAAGTTTGTCGTTGGCAAGGTCTTGAATTACCAAGGCACCTCCCTTGTCAGCTGATCGGAAGACCAAATCTTTGTTACTTGCCAGATTATCCAAAGCCTGTTGTTCAACAAGTTTCAAATTATATCATTTAGGAGGAAAGTTAGACACCGCAGATTGTACATCCTCATCTAATAACCGCATGAAGGTTTTGATTGAAGGGTTAAAAGATTGCACATCGAAGGTGGAATGCAGCAATAATGTAGATAATTGTGGAGGAATCTCAGGTCTAGTAGCGGAGGTGTTTTCAAATTTTCCATAAAATTCCTTTAGTTTAAGCTGACGCTGAAGTTTAATTTGTTCAACTCGCCAATCTAGAGGGTTAAAATGGGATGATGGCACAAATGATAGACCTCTTGCCAGGACTTCAGTCTCGATCATCGAGAGTTCATATGAAGAAAGGTTCACCATTAAGTTTTGTTCACTGCTGGCGGTCTTCTACCACAACACCTTCCTTTTCCTTTGGCCGCCCCTCCTTGTATAGCCGCATTTCCTCGGGTATATTGTGCCCAAGTCGTAACCCCTAAAGGGTACTACTGTTGTCAGTCAGGGCCATCAGAGCCACTTCTTCAATTGTCACTGGCTGATGAATTGAAGTCAGTGGATGAATCTGTCTGGCGCCCAGCTTTCCTTCTATTTCTTCTGAAATTTTTTTTTTTTATAATCCGGACCTCTGGATGGATAAGTCCATTGGCAGACTGTGTTCAATTCGTAATCAGAGTCTACCTTATCCCGTTTTGCCTTTTTGAACTTAATAAAATCTCTTTTATAAATCTGCAACTGAGCATTTAACTTAGAGTACCAATCTGTAGTCGTATCACCAACTAAACTAGGTTTATGTATAATTTCAAATGCATCAATCTTTTTTTCATAGCCGCAACTTCTTTAGTAGAAAATTCAATATTTAACAACATAAGGTCAAATGAGCATTTATTGATTATTGAGACTAATTTTTTTTTACAAAAGGAGGGATTGTGTTTTCCAATTGTAGGGCCATTGGCGGACACGTAGTCCCCTAGGGATTTTCTTAGCCCTGTAACAGTCGCTAAGCGACAGACCATGGTAATGATAATCGATTTCTCTCCTCTTGAATATCAATAGCTCACGATAAATGTGATCCCTGGTGATTCCTTTTATCACCCACATACTGGCAAACCCTTATATATAAGACATAGATTGACATGCAATACTAGATTTACTGTTTATCAAATAGTGTGTCCCTGCGGCTTATCCTTCGTTGGCAAGACCAAACGGCTCTTTAAGGAACGGATGGCAGCCCATTGTTCGTCCATTAAGGCGGCTTTGGCATCTGGTAAGAGTGAGCAGCCAGTTGACAGACATTTTGCTCTGGCTGCTCATAGTCTTACATCCCTTAAATACAGAATGATTGACCACGTGCCGCCATCTTTACATAGCGGCAATGTGAAGCCCACTGGATTTTCCGTTTGGGGACATTAGCCCCAAAGGGTTTAAATGAACATTCAGGTAATAATCTGTTAGCTGCTAATAGTAATTAACCTATTGTATACGACATTAGTTACTATGTGTCTAATATTCAGCTGTAACATGAATGCGCTTATGTTTGTATTGTTGTATATGTTTAGATGCTACCATGGTGATGGATTTTACACATGACAGCTGACGCGTCCTTACACAGCGTCATAACGTCATTATGAAAGCGCCGCCGCCGGTTGTGCAGTCCCGCTGAGGTTTGGCGTGACACTGGGTGATATTTTCCTATTTAAGATAAGACACTTTGATTATCTTTGTATTACCTGATGAAAATGGCACACTATTAAATGGCATTTAAACATTGTCTTTCACATTGAATCCGTTTGCAAATCAATGGAGTGCCGCACCATCTCTGCGTTGTATTTACTTATGCTGTGAGGGCACCCAGTGCTGTATATTATTAAGTGGCTGTGCCGGACCCCTGATTGCTTTTATATGTATAAATATATATATATATATATATATATTAGAGATGAGCGGGTTCGGTTCCTCGGAATCCGAACCCCCCCGAACTTCACCCATTTTACACGGGTCCGAGGCAGACTCGGATCCTCCCGCCTTGCTTGGTTAACCCGAGCGCGCCCGAACGTCATCATCCCGCTGTCGGATTCTCGCAGGATTCGTATTCTATATAAGGAGCCGCGCGTCGCCGCCATTTTCACTCGTGCATTGGAGATAATAGGGAGAGGACGTGTGCAGCGTTCTCTCAATTGTGTTCAGTGTGCTGCAAATATCTGTGCTCAGTGTGCTTGCAAATATCTGTGCTCAGTGTGCTTGCAAATATCTGTGCTCAGTGTGCTGAAAATATCTATGTTCTCTGCCTGAAAAACGCTCCATATCTGTGCTGCATTGTACTATATAGTAGGAGGACAGTGCAGAATTTTGCTGACCAGTGACCACCAGTATTATATCAGTACGGTACAGTAGTCCACTGCTCTTCCTACCTCTGTGTCGTCAAGTATACTATCCATCCATACCTGTGGTGCATTTAAGTTTTGCGCAGTAGTAGACAGTAGACAGTGCATAATTGTGCTGACCACCAGTATATAATATATAGCAGTACGGTACAGTAGTCCACTGCTCTACCTACCTCTGTGTCATCAAGTATACTATCCATCCATACCTGTGGTGCATTTTAGTTGTTGTGCAAAGTAGTATGAGGACAGTGCATCATTTTGCTGACCACCAGTATATAAAATATAGCAGTACGGTACAGTAGTCCACTGCTCTACCTACCTCTGTGTCATCAAGTATACTATCCATCCATACCTGTGGTGCATTTTAGTTGTTGTGCGCAGTAGTAGGAGGACAGTGCATAATTTTGCTGACCACCAGTATATAATATATAGCAGTACGGTACAGTAGTCCACTGCTCTACCTACCTCTGTGTCGTCAAGTATACTATCCATCCATACCTGTGGTGCATTTTCGTTGTGCGCAGTAGTAGGAGGACAGTGCATAATTTTGCTGACCACCAGTATATAATATATAGCAGTACGGTACAGTAGTCCACTGCTCTACCTACCTCTGTGTCGTCAAGTTTACTATCCATCAATAACTGTGGTGCATTTTAGTTGTTGTGCGCAGTAGTAGGAGGACAGTGCATAATTTTGCTGACCACCAGTATATAATATATAGCAGTACGGTACAGTAGTCCACTGCTCTACCTACCTCTGTGTCATCAAGTATACTATCCATCCATACCAATGGTGCATTTTAGTTGTTGTGCGCAGTAGTAGGAGGACAGTGCATAATTTTGCTGACCACCAGTATATAATATATAGCAGTATGGTACAGTAGTCCACTGCTCTACCTACCTCTGTGTCATCAAGTATACTATTCATCCATACCTGTGGTGCATTTTAGTTGTTGTGCGCAGTAGTAGGAGGACAGTGGATAATTTTGCTGACCACCAGTATATAATATATAGCAGTACGGTACAGTAGTCCACTGCTCTACCTACCTCTGTGTCGTCAAGTATACTATCCATCCATACCTGTGGTGCATTTTAGTTGTTGTGCACAGTAGTAGGAGGGTAAAACAAGGCGAGCTGGGTGTCACTGGCGCTTGATCGATAGGATGTGAATACTGTTTCCAACAAAAATTGTCACCACAAAACCCCTTAGATTGTGTTTTATCACTGAATGGCGGGTGTTACCATGTGGTGGAAAGGTATATAAAAAATGGCAATTATATGACAATGTAAACCCAAAGGATTACAAATTTATTCACAAACATAAATAGATAAAAATGGATAAAAATACATGACTGGTAAAAGTGCAACTGAATACTTCCATAAAGTGGCTGGTGCTTAGTATTAACAGGAAAGAAGCTCTCACCCTCTCCCTGTATTGCGGTGGGCTAGCATAAGAAATAAGCTGGTGTGGTCCTAGGCTGAAATAGCCAAGCACCACCGCAAACAGTTTTTCAGCATCAGATCCCCTTCAGTCCACATGTATCAGTCCTCAATCCAATAATATAATATAATATATAGCAGTATGGTACAGTAGTCCACTGCTCTATCTACCTCTGTGTCATCAAGTATACTATCCATCCATACCTGTGGTGCATTTTAGTTGTTGTGCACAGTAGTAGGAGTACAGTGCATAATTTTGCTGACCACCAGTATATAATATATAGCAGTACGGTACAGTAGGCCATTGCTATTGATATATTACTGGCATATAATTCCACACATTAAAAAATGGAGAACAAAAATGTGGAGGTTAAAATAGGGAAAGATCAAGATCCACTTCCACCTCGTGCTGAAGCTGCTGCCACTAGTCATGGCCGAGACGATGAAATGCCATCAACGTCGTCTACCAAGGCCGATGCCCAATGTCATAGTAGAGAGCATGTAAAATCCAAAAATCAAAAGTTCCGTAAAATGACCCAAAAATCAAAATTAAAAGCGTCTGAGGATAAGCGTAAACTTGCCAATATGCCATTTACGACACGGAGTGGCAAGGAACGGCTGAGACCCTCTCCTATGTTCCTCATGACTAGTGGGTCAGCTTCACATGAGGATGGAAGCACTCATCCTCCCACTAGAAAAATTAAAAGACTTAAGCTGGCAAAAGCACAGCAAAGAACTGTGCATTCTTCTAAATCACAAATCCACAAGGAGAGTCCAATTGTGTCGGTTGCGATGCCTGACCTTCCCAACACTGGACGGGAAGAGGTGGCACCTTCCACCATTTGCATACCCCCTGCAAGTGCTGGAAGGAGCACCCGCAGTCCAGTTCCTGATAGTCAAATTGAAGATGTCACTGTTGAAGTACACCAGGATGAGGATATGGGTGTTGCTAGCGCTGAGGAGGAAATTGACAAGGAGGATTCTGATGGTGAGGTGATTTGTTTAAGTCAGGCACCCGGGGAGACACCTGTTGTCCGTGGGACGAATATGGCCATTGACATGCCTGGTCAAATTACAAAAAAAAATCACCTCGTCGGTGTGGAATTATTTTAACAGAAATGCGGACAACACTTGTCAAGCCGTGTGTTGCCTTTGTCAAGCTGTAATAAGTAGGGGTAAGGACGTTAACCACCTAGGAACATCCTCCCTTATACGTCACCTAGACCGCATTCATTAGACGTCATTGACAAGTTCAAAAACTTTGGGTGACAACGGAAGCAGTCCACTGACAACTAAATTACTTCCTCTTGTAACCAAGCTCCTGCAAACCACACCACCAACTCCCTTAGTGTCAATTTCTTCCTTAGACAGGAACGCCAATAGTCCTGCATGTCACTGTCAAGTCTGACGAGTCCTCTCCTGCCTGGGATTCCTCCGATGCATCCTTGAGTGTAACGCCTACTGCTGCTGGCGCTGCATTTGTTGCTGCTGGGAGTCGATCATCATCCCAGAGGGGAAGTCGGAAGACCACTTTACTACTTCCAGTAAGCGATTGTCCTTTGCGAGGAAGGTGAAATATCACAGCAGCCTGGGCGGTGTTAAACGTGTTTCCGGTATCCAGCCTTAATTCACAGGAAACTAGAGATTTGCTTGAGGTACTGTGTCCCCGGTACCAAATACCATCTAGGTTCCATTTCTCTAGGCAGGCGATACCGAGAAAGTACACAGACCTCAGAAAAAGAGTCACCAGTGTCCTGAAAAATGCAGTTGTACCCAATGTCCACTTAACCACGGACATGTGGACAAGTGGAGCAGGGCAGACTAAGGACTATATGACTGACAACCCACTGGGTAGATGTATTGCCTCCCGCAGCAAGAACAGCAGCGGCGGCACCAGTAGCAGCATCTCGCAAATGCCAACTCATTCCTAGGCAGGCTACGCTTTGTATCACCGCTTTCCAGAAGAGGCACACAGCTGACAACCTCTTACGGAAACTGAGGAACATCATCGCAGAATGGCTTACCCCAATTGGACTCTCCTGGGGATTTGTGACATCGAACAACGCCACCAATATTGTGCGTGCATTAAATGTGGGCAAATTCCAGCACGTCCCATGTTTTGCACATACATTGAATTTGGTGGTGCAGAATTATTTAAAAAATGACAGGGGCGTGCAAGAGATGCTGTCAGTGGCCCGAAGAATTGCGGGCCACTTTCGGCATTCAGCCACTGCGTGCCGAAGACTGGAGAACCAGCAAACACTCCTGAACCTGCCCTGCCATCATCTGAAGCAAGAGGCGGTAACGAGGTGGAATTCAACCCTCTATATGCTTCAGAGGATGGAGGAGCAGCAAAAGGCCATTCAAGCCTATACAGCTACCTACGATATAGGCAAAGGAGGGGGAATGCACCTGACTCAAGCGCAGTGGAGAATGATTTCAACGTTGTGCAAGGTTCTGCAACCCTTTGAACTTGCCACACGTGAAGTCAGTTCAGACACTGCCAGCCTGAGTTAGGTCATTCCCCTCATCAGGCTTTTGCAGAAGAAGCTGGAGACATTGAAGGAGGAGCTAAAACATAGTGATTCCGCTAGGCATGTGGGACTTGTGGATGGAGCCCTTAATTCGCTTAACCAGGATTCACGGGTTGTCAATCTGTTGAAATCAGAGCATTACATTTTGGCCACCGTGCTCGATCCTAGATTTAAAACCTACTTTGGATCTCTCTTTCCGGCAGACACAAGTCTGCAGAGGTTCAAAGACCTGCTGGTGAGAAAATTGTCAAGTCAAGCGGAACGTCAACAGCTCCTCCTTCACATTCTCACGCAACTGGGGCTGCGAGGAAAAGGCTAAGAATTCCGAGCCCACCTGCTGGCGGTGATGCAGGGCAGTCTGGAGCGAGTGCTGACATCTGGTCCGGACTGAAGGACCTGCCAACGATTACTGACATGACGTCTACTGTCACTGCATATGATTCTGTCACCATTGAAAGAATGGTGGAGGATTATATGAGTGACCGCATCCAAGTAGGCACGTCAGACAGTCCGTACGTATACTGGCAGGAAAAAGAGGCAATTTGGAGGCCCTTGCACAAACTGGCTTTATTTTACCTAAGTTGCCCCCCCTCCAGTGTGTACTCCGAAAGAGTGTTTAGTGCAGCCGCTCACCTTGTCAGCAATCGGCGTACGAGGTTACTTCCAGAAAATGTGGAAAAGATGATGTTCATCAAAATGAATTATAATCAATTCCTCCATGGAGACATTCACTAGCAATTGCCTCCAGAAAGTACACAGGGACCTGTGATGGTGGATTCCAGTGGGGACGAATTAATAATCTGTGAGGAGGGGGATGTACACAGTGAAAGGGGTGAGGAATCGGACGATGAGGAGGAGGTGGGCATCTTGCCTCTGTAGAGCCAGTTTGTGCAAGGAGAGATTGATTGCTTCTTTTTTGGTGGGGGCCCAAACCAACCAGTCATTTCAGTTACAGTCGTGTGGCAGACCCTGTCGCTGAAATGATGGGTTTGTTAAAGTGTGCATGTCCTGTTTATACAATAAGGGTGGGTGGGAGGGCCCAAGGACAATACCATCTTGCACCTCTTTTTTTTCTTTAATTTATCTTTGCATCATGTGCTGTTTGGGGACTATTTTTTTAATATGCCATCCTGTCTGACACTGCAGTGCCACTCCTAGATGGGCCAGTTGTTTGTGTCGGCCACTTGAGTCGCTTAGCTTAACCATCCAGGGACCTTGGTGCACCTCTTTTTTTCTTTGCATTATGTGCTGTTTGGGGACTATTTTTTAAATCTGCCATCCTGTCTGACACTGCAGTGCCACTCCTAGATGGGCCAGGTGTTTGTGTCGGCTACTTGGGTCGCTTAGCTTAGCCACACAGCTGCCTCATTGCACCTCTTTTTTCTCTGACGTCCTAAGTGGATGCTGGGACTCCGTAAGGACCATGGGGAATAGCGGCTCCGCAGGAGACTGGGCACAACTAAAGAAAGCTTTAGGACTACCTTGTGTGCACTGGCTCCTCCCACTATGACCCTCCTCCAGACCTCAGTTAGAATCTTGTGCCCGGCTGAGCTGGATGCACACTAGGTGCTCTCCTGAGCTCCTAGAAAAGAAAGTATATTTAGGTTTTTTATTTTCAGTGAGATCTGCTGGCAACAGACTCACTGCTACGAGGGACTAAGGGGTGAAGAAGCGAACCTACCTGACTGGAGATAGTTTGGGGTTCTTAGGCTACTGGACACCATTAGCTCCAGAGGGATCGAACACAGGACCCGACCTCGATCGTTCGGTCCCGGAGCCGCGCCGCCGTCCCCCTTACAGAGCCAGAAGCATGAAGATGGTCCTGGAAATCGGCGGCAGAAGACTAAGGTCTTCAACAAGGTAGCGCACAGCACTGCAGCTGTGCGCCATTGCTCCTCATGCACACCTCACACTCCGGTCACTGATGGGTGCAGGGCGCTGGGGGGGGGGGGGGGGCGCCCTGAGCAGCAATATGAATACCTTGGCTGGCAAAAAATCACAATATATAGTCCCAGAGGCTATATATGTGATAAATACCCCTGCCAGAATCCATGAAAAAAGCGGGAGAAAAGTCTGCCGAAAAAGGGGCGGGGCTATCTCCCTCAGCACACTGGCGCCATTTTTTCTTCACAGTGCAGCGGAAGACAGCTCCCCAGGCTCTCCCCTGTAGTTTTCAGGCTCAAAGGGTTAAAAAGAGACTGGGGGGCACTAAATTTAGGCGCAATATGTGTATACAAGCAGCTATTGGGGGAAAAATCACTCAGTTATAGTGTTAATCCCTGCATTATATAGCGCTCTGGTGTGTGCTGGCATACTCTCTCTCTGTCTCCCCAAAGGACTTTGTGGGGTCCTGTCCTCAGTCAGAGCATTCCCTGTGTGTGTGCGGTGTGTCGGTACGGCTGTGTCAACATGTTGGATGAGGAAGGTTACGTGGAGGCGGAGCAGAGGCCGATAACTGGGATGTCGCCCCCTGTGGGGCCGACATCAGAGTGGATGGATAGGTGGAAGGTATTAACCGACAATGTCAACTCCTTACATAAAAGGCTGGATGATGTAACAGCTGTGGGACAGCCGGCTTCTCAGCCCGCGCCTGCCCAGGCATCTCAAAGGCCATCAGGGGCTCAAAAAACGCCCGTTACCTCAGATGGCAGACACAGAGTCTGACTCCAGTGTCGACGAGATTGAGACATATACACAATCCACTAGGAACATCCGTTGCATGATCTCGGCAATGAAAAATGTGTTACACATTTCTGACATGAACCCAAGTACCACATAAAAGGGGTTTTATGTTTGGGGAGAAAAAGCAGCCAGTATTTTGTTCCCCCATTAGATAAGTGAATGAAGTGTGTAAAGAAGCGTGGGTTCCCCCGATAAGAAACTGGTAATTTCTAAAAAGTTACTGATGGCGTACCCCTTCCCGCCAGAGGATAGGTCACGTTGGGAGATATCCCCTAGGGTGGATAAGGCGCTCACACGTTTGTCAAAAAGGTGGCACTGCCGTCTTAGGATACGGTCACTTTGAAGGAGCCTGCTGATAAAAAGCAAGAGGCTATCCTGAAGTCTGTATATACACACTCAGGTACTATACTGAGACCTGCAATTGCCTCAGCATGAATAGTGCTGCTGCAGCGTGGTCTGATACCCTGTCAGATAATATTAATACCCTAGACAGAGATAATATTTTGCTAACATAGAGCATATTAAAGACGTTGTCTTATATATGAGGGATGCACAGAGGGATATTTGCCGGCTGGCATCCAGAATTAAGGCAATGTCCATTCTGCCAGGAGGGTATTAGAGACCCGGCAGTGGACAGGTGATGCTGACTTTAAAAGGCACATGGAGATTCTGCCTTATAAGGGTAAGGAATTGTTTGGGGATGGTCTCTGGGACCTCGTATCCACAGCAACAGCTGGGAATAAATTTTTTTACCTCAGGTTTCCTCACAGCCTAAGAAAGCACCGTATTTTCAGGTACAGTCCTTTCGGCTTCAGAAAAGCAAGCGGGTCAAAGGCGCTTCCTTTCTGCACAAGGGAAGAAGGAAAAAGCTGCACCAGACAGCCAGTTCCCAGGATCAAAAATCTTCCCCCGCTTCCTCTGAGTCCACCGCATGACGCTGGGGCTCCACAGGTGGAGACAAGTGCGGTGGGGGCGCGTCTCGGGAACTTCAGGGACAAGTGGGCTTGCCCACAGGTGGATCCCTAGGTTCTGCAAGTAGTATCACAGGGATACAAGCTGGAGTTCGAGGCGACTCCCCCTCGCCGTTACCTCACATCAGCCTTGCCTGCTGCCCTCGGAGAAAGGGAGGTAGTACAGGCGGCAATTCACAAGCTGTACTTCCAGCAGGTGAAATCAAGGTACCCCTCCTTCAACAAGGCCGGGGTTACTACTCCAAAATGTTTGGGGTACCGAAACCAGACGGTTCGGTGAGACCCATTCTAAAATTGAAATCCTTGAACACCAATATACGAAGGTTCAAGTTCAAAATGGAATCGCTCAGGGCGATTATTGCAAGCCTGGAGAATTTTATGGTATCACTGGACATCAAGGATGCTTACCTGCATGTCCCTATTTACCCTCCTCACCAGGAGTACCTCAAAATTGTGGTACAGGATTGTCATTACCAATTCCAGACGTTGCCGTTGGTCTGTCCCCGGCACAGAGGGTATTTACCAAGGTAATGGCCGAAATAATTATCCCGTACTTGGACGATCTCCTTATAAAGACGAGGTCCAGGGAGCAGTTGTTCGTCGGAGTAGCACTATCTCGGGAAGTGCTACAACAGCACGGCTGGATTCTGAATATTCCAAAGTCGCAGCTGGTTCCTACGACGCGTCTACTGTTCCTGGGTATGGTTCTGGACACAGAACAAGAAAAAAGGGTTTCTCCCGGAGAAGTCCAAGAAGTTGTCGTCTCTAGACAGAGACCTCCTAATATAAATACAGGTGTCGGTGCATCAATGCACGCGAGCCCTGGAAAAGATGGTAGCTTCTTACGAAGAAATTCCATTCGGCAGGTTCCATGCAAGGATCTTCGAGTGGGATCTGTTGGACAAGTGGTCCGGGTCGCATCTTCAGATGCATCGGCGGATAACCCTGTCTCCAAGGGCCAGGGTGTCGCTGTTGTGGTGGCTGCATAGTGCTCATCTTCGAGAGGGCCGCAGATTCGGCATACAGGACTGGGTCCTGGTGACCACGGATGCCAGCCTTCGAGGCTGGGGGGCAGTCACACAGGGAAGAAACTTCCAAGGAAAGTCAGGAGACTTCCCTACACATAAATATTCTGGAACTAAGGGCCATTTACAATGCCCTAAGTCAGGCTAGACCCCTGCTTCAACACCGGCCGGTGCTGATCCAGTCAGACAACATCACGGCGGTCGCTCATGTAAACCGACAGGGCGGCACAAGAAGCAGGATGGCGATGGCAGAAGCCACAAGGATTCTCCGATGGGCGGAAAATCATGTGTTAGCACTGTCAGCAGTGTTCATTCCCGGAGTGGACAACTGGGAAGCAGACTTTCTCAGCAGACACGACCTCTACCCGGGAGAGTGGGGACTTCATCCAGAAGTCTTCCAAATGATTGTACACCGTTGGGAAAGGCCACAGGTGGACATGATGGCGTCCCGCCTCAACAAAAAGCTAAAAAGATATTGCGCCAGGTCAAGGGACCCTCAGGCGATAGCTGTGGATGCTCTGGTAACACCGTGGGTGTACCAGTCGGTGTATGTGTTCCCTTCTCTGCCTCTCATACCCAGGGTAATGAGAATAATAAGAAGGAGAGGAGTAAGAACTATACTCATTGTTCCGGATTGGCCAAGAAGAGCTTGGTACCCAGAACTCCAAGAAATGATCTCGGAGGACCCATGGCCTCTGCCGCTCAGACAGGACCTGCTGCAGCAGGGGGCCTGTCTGTTCCAAGATGTACCGCGGCTGCGTTTGACGGCATGGCGGTTGAACGCCGGATCCTGAAGGAAAAGGGCATTCCGGAGGAAGTTATCCCTACGCTAATTAAAGCTACAGTATGAAAGAAGTGAACGCAAACCATTATCACCGCATATGGCGGAAATATGTTGCGTGCTGTGAGGCCAGGAAGGCCCCAACGGAGGAATTTCAGCTAGGTCGATTTCTGCACTTCCTACAGTCAGGGGTGACTATGGGCCTAAAATTGGGTTCCGTTAAGGTCCAGATTTCGGCTCTATCGATTTTCTTCCAAAATAGAACTGGCTTCACTGCCTGAAGTTCAGACTTTTGTTAAGGGAGTGCTGCATAGTCAGCCCCCGTTTGTGCCTCCAGTGGCACCGTGGGATCTCAACGTGGTGTTGGATTTCCTGAAGTCGCATTGGGTTGAGCCACTTAAATCCGTGGAGCTAAAATACCTCACGTGGAAAGTGGTCATGCTGTTGGCCTTGGCGTCGGCCAGGCGTGTATCAGAATTGGCGGCTTTGTCATGCAAAAGCCCTTATCTGATTTTTTTATATGGATAGGGCAGAATTGAGGACTTGTTCCCAATTCCTTCCTAAGGTGGTATCAGTTTTTCATGTGAACCAACCTATTGTGGTGCCTGCGGCTACTTGGGACTTGGAGGATTCCAAGTTACTGGACGTAGTCAGGGCCCTGAAAAATATATGTTTCCAGGACGGCTGGAGTCAGGAAAACTGACTCGCTATTTATCCTGTATGCACCCAACAAGCTGGGTGCTCCTGCTTCTAAGCAGACTATTGCTCGCTGGATCTGTAGCACGATTGAACTTGCACATTCTGCGGCTGGACTGCCGCACCCTAAATCTGTAAAAGCCCATTCCACGAGGAAAGTGGGCTCTTCTTGGGCGGCTGCCCGAGGGGTCTCGGCTTTACAAATTTGCCGAGCTGTTACTTGGTCGGGTTCAAACACTTTGGCAAGAGTCTACAAGTTTGATACCCTGGCTGAGGAGGACCTAGAGTTTGCTCATTCGGTGCTGCAGAGTCATCCGCACTCTCCCGCCCGTTTGGGAGCTTTGGTATAATCCCCATGGTCCTTACGGAGTCCCAGCATCCACTTAGGACGTCAGAGAAAATAAGATTTTACTCACCGGTAAATCTATTTCTTGTAGTCCGTAGTGGATGCTGGGCGCCCATCCCAAGTGCGGATTGTCTGCAATACTTGTTTATAGTTATTGCCTAACTAAAGGGTTATTGTTGAGCCATCTGTTGAGAGGCTCAGTTATATTTCATACTGTTAACTGGGTATAGTATCACGAGTTATACGGTGTGATTGGTGTGGCTGGTATGAGTCTTACCCGGGATTCAAAATCCTTCCTTATTGTGTCAGCTCTTCCGGGCACAGTATCCTAACTGAGGTCTGGAGGAGGGTCATAGTGGGAGGAGCCAGTGCACACCAGGTAGTCCTAAAGCTTTCTTTAGTTGTGCCCAGTCTCCTGCGGAGCCGCTATTCCCCATGGTCCTTACGGAGTCCCAGCATCCACTACGGACTACGAGAAATAGATTTACCGGTGAGTAAAATCTTATTTTTTCTTTGCATCATGTGCTGTTTGGGGACTATTTTTTAAATCTGCCATCCTGTCTGACACTGCAGTGCCACTCCTAGATGGGCCAGGTGTTTGTGTCGGCCACTTGGGTCGCTTAGCTTAGCCACAGAGCTACCTCATTGCACCTCTTTTTTTCTTTGCATCATGTGCTGTTTGGGGACTATTTTTTGAAGTGCCATCCTGTCTGACACTGCAGTGCCACTCCTAGATGGGCCAGGTGTTTGTGTCGGCCACTTGGGTCGCTTAGCTTAGTCTCTTAGCGACCTTTGTGCAAATTATAGGACTAAAAATAATATTGTGAGGTGTGAGGTGTTCAGAATAGACTGGAAATGAGTGGAAATTATGGTTATTGAGGTTAATAATACTATGGGATCAAAATTACCCCCAAATTCTATGATTTAAGCTGTTTTTGAGGGTTTTTTGTAAAAAAACACCCGAATCCAAAACACACCCGAATCCGACAAAAAATTTCCAGGGAGGTTTTGCCAAAACGCGTCCGAATCCAAAACACGGCCGCGGAACAGAATCCAAAACCAAAACACAAAACCCGAAAAATGTCCGGTGCACATCACTAATATATATATATATATATATATATATATATATATATATATATATCTTTTTATCCCTCCTTTTTTTCCCTCTCTTCTTTCTTATTTTTCACCTATTTTTCTTTTCCACTGTTCTATCTTTGTTCTTTTCTATTTTTCTATTTTTCTATTTCTCTAGTTCAGTTTCTCTTTTTTTCGTTTTCTTTTTCAGCAGCTCCCACTATTTTCTCTCCCTTCTAATGTCTCCACTTTTCCAATATTCTGTTCTTATCTCTCTCTTGTCCTCTGTATATCTGCTCCTCATAGCCTCTATAAATTGTGTCCTGGGCCAGGATTGCTAGTAGTTTGCCCTCTCAGACCTGCGATTTAGCACAGATGGTTTTCACCTGTGTTTAGGATTACCCCATTGAGCCCCGTCATTTCCAGTGGGCAGTGTAATATGTTATAATTCATGGGTATTCACTAATCGTTATTTGTTATTTGTTAGTTCTTATTTTCTTATTTTGTTTTTCCTTAATGAGATGCTTGTATTCCCACACAGTTTGCCCCGTGGAGGGCCGGGGAGATTACTCAGCGGCAAAGCGTCGGCACCATGGCAACCTGACAGCGCTGCTGTACTGAGGTTGCCTAGGTAACCAGGACGGAAGCCGGCGTCCACGTGCCTGTATGACCTCCCTGCAATGCCTGGGCATGATCCTGATGAGGTGGCGGATGGTCTCCTGAGGGATCTCCTTCCAGACCTGGTCTAAAGCATCCGCCAACTCCTGGACAGTCTGTGGTGCAACGTGGCGTTGGTGGATGGAGCAAGACATGATGTCCCAGATGTGCTCAATTGGATTCAGGTCTGGGGAACGGGCGGGCCAGTCCATAGCATCAATGCCTTTATCTTGCAGGAACTGCTGACACACTCCAGCCACATGAGGTCTAGCATTGTCTTGGCAGTCATCTAATGGCAATCAGGCTACCTCTGGAGAGCACATGGAGGGCTGTGCGGCCCCCCAAAGAAATGTCACCCCACACCATTACTGACCCACTGCCAAACCGGTCATGCTGGAGGATGTTGCAGGCAGCAGAATGTTCTCCGTGGCATCTCCAGACTCTGTCACGTCTGTCACATGTGCTCAGTGAGAACCTGCTTTCATCTGTGAAGAGCACAGGGCGCCAGTGGCGAATTTGCCAATCTTGGTGTTCTCTAGCAAATGCCAAACGTCCTGCACGGTGTTGGGCTGTAAGCACAACCCCTACCTGTGGATGTCGGGCCCTCATACCACCCTCATGGAGTCTGTTTCTGATCGTTTGAGTAGACACATGCACATTTGTGGCTTGCTGGATGTCATTTTGCAGGACTTTGGCAGTGCTCCTCCTGTTCCTCCTTGCACAAAGGCGGAGGCAGCGGTCCTGCTGCTGGGTTGTTGCCCTCCTCCACGTCTCCTGATGAACTGGCCTGTCTCCTGGTAGCGCCTCCATGCTCTGGACACTACGCTGACAGACACAGCAAACCTTCTTGCCACAGCTCGCATTGATGTGCCATCCTGGATGAGCTGCACTACCTGAGCCACTTGTGTGGGTTGTAGACTCCGTCTCATGCTACCACTAGAGTGAAAGCACCGCCAGCTTTCAAAAGTGACCAAAACATCAGCCAGAAAGCATAGGAGCTGAGAAGTGGTCTGTGGTCAACACCTGCAGAACAACTCCTTTATTGGGGGTGTCTTGCTAATTGCCTATAATTTCCACCTGTTGTCTATTCCACTTGCACAACAGCATGTGAAATTGATTGTCAATCAGTGTTGCTTCCTAAGTGGACAGTTTGATTTCACAGAAGACTTGGAGATACATTGTGTTGTTTAAGTGTTCCCTTTATTTTTTTGAGCAGTGTATATATATATATATATATATATATATATATATATATATATATATAATTGGCATTTCAATGTTGTTTGATTGTGAGAGGTACAATGTGTTTCCAAAATTTTTGATCATGCCTAAAAAGCCTTAATGGGACATGAAACTGTAAGTTTTTTTGTCTATGGAACTTTATAGCTTTTTTAAAGTTAATATATTTATGCTGTAAAATTATGAAACAGAGAATTTGTCAATCCACCCTGAGCCCACCAGCGTTATCCTTACTCATCACTCTATCGGGGTCATTCCAACCCATTCGCACACAGCGGTTCTTCGCTGCAGTGCGAATGGGTCGGAACTGCTGCTACGCGGCGCCTGCATTGCGCAGGCGCGTCATTGCCCAGTGATGGCAGTCACCGTGCAACGACGCCAGAACCGAAGAAAGCGATCACAGGCCCGATCGCAAGAAGATTGACAGCGGGAAGGAGGATTGGGGCATCTACTCACCGTTTCCCGGACGTGGTAAGGCGAACGCAGGCGTGTCCAGGCGTTTGGAGGGTGGATGTCTAATTTCACAGTCGGAACCTTCATCGCTGGATCCGTCGCACTTGTTAAGTAGGTGCAGGGCTGGTCTTGTTCTGCACAAAACCTTTTTTAGCATAGCAGGGCTGCACAAGCGATCGCAGCTCTGCTATGCTAAAATACACTCCCCCATAGGTGGCGTCAAGTTGATCGCATGAGCAGCAAAAAGTTGCTACGTGCGATCAACTCGGAATGACTACCCATGCCGATCTGCATTTCCCTGACAAGCTATCCCTGGCCAGTGGATGCTCTTGAATCCAGCGCTGGTTCTACAAATAGGCACATATAAAAGTGTGTGTTTGGTGGTACCAGATTTTTAGAACCAGAACCAGGCTGGCGTAGCAAGTGTGTAATGCTACAGCTGTTTCACACACTTCACAGGGTCCCCAGTAAAAGCATTCACACTGCCAACTAGTCAGCCCTGGCTGGGGATCATTGGGAGGTGGTCAGGGCTATACCAAAATGTCCATGGACAGTGGATGCGAATATAGGGGAAAAAAGTGCATGGGGGTGTCCTCTCCTAAACATAATCAGCTCAAGGGTCTTTGAGCCAGTCCTGTTTCTAAAAACACAGGTGAAAAAATGCATGAGGTCCCACTCTATTTAATGAACCAGCACCGGGCTCTTGGACCAGTTCTGATTCCAAAAATACAGGAGGAAAAGAACATAGGGGTCCCCCATATTTTTAAAATCATCACCGGTCTCAACTAGCCAAGAAGATAATGCCACAGCGGGGGGGACATGTTTATTCTGGTCCCTGCAGCCATAGCATTACCCGTCCAATTAGTCAGCCCTTGCTGGGTTTCCCTGGGGGAGTGGGGACCCCCCAATAAATGAGTCCTCTGGGGCACACAAGGGCAAGGGTTAAAGCCCGAGGCTATGCCCTCCACCCCTGAGATGTAAGTGGTGAGTTTATAGTACCTTAGTTAAATATTGTCTTTTACCGGAGGATTATAGGTCAAAGCCAGAACCACAAGCACAAGCAGGCAGGGCATTACTTGCCGGCTGGTACCTATAGTCCCCATATAAAATAATTATTAAAATTAAGACACAACACTGGTTGTTTAAATATTTTATTAGGTATCACCTTCACCTGGGGGAGAAACGGCCTATAATCTCTTTTGCATGGCCTCCGTTCCCCCCAGGACTCCCACGTCGTCTTCATCTGGAGGGCAGCGGCCTTTAAGCTCTTTTCCATGGTCACCACCCATCCAAGAGTTCCATGGTGTCTTCACCGGGAGAGTGATGGCCTTAAAGTTCTCTTGCATGGCCGCCGACCATCCAGTACTTCAACAGCATCCTCACCTGGAGGGCGATGGCCTACAAGCTCTTTTGCATGGCTGCCGCCCATCCCAAGCTTCCACAGTGTTTTCATGTGGAGGGCAGTGGCCTTTAAGCTCTTTTGCATGGCTGCCGCCCATCCGGACCTTCACAGTGTTTTCACGTGGAGGGCAGTGGCCTTTAAGCTCTTTTTCATGGCTGCAACCCATTCAGGACTTCCTCTGTGTCTTCTTTATTCAGGAGAGCTTCTGTCTGTGGACAGACTGATAAGCTCTGCCTCATACTGGCTTATATATGCCTGTGTAAGGGATCAAGGTAATGATGTGGTGAACTAGATTGGCTTGCTGTTGCCAATTTGAATTTTAAAAATGGTGCGTAAATGCAGCCCCTTCCCTACTGCTGCCAAACTCTGCATTTATGACAGATAGTGAAAAATGATAGTAGCTTCCTAAGTGACATTAAAGGATTTTTTAACTGTGGGAGCTGTAAAGTCTGCAATAGAGAAGAAAGGGGAACTAAGTAATTTATGGGGAATGTGGATCAGAAAACAAAAACTATAAAGATGTTTATTAATTGCAATACAGGTTTTGAGTATTCCATATCCAAATATTCCGAAATACGGAATTTTTGTGAGTGAGAGTAGGATAGCCTTTGTTTTCTGATGGCTCAGTGTATACAAATTTGTTTAATACACAAAGTTATTAAAAATATTGTATTAAATGACCTTCAGGCAGTGTGTATAAGGTGTATATGAAACATAAATGAATTGTGTGAATGTACACACACTTTGTTTAATGCACAAAGTTATTAAAAATATTGGCTAAAATTACCTTCAGGCTGTGTGTATAAGGTGTATATGAAATATAAATACATTCTGTGCTTAGACTAGGTCCTATTGCCATGATATCTCATTGTGGTATGCAATTATTCCAAAATACGGAAAAATCCGATATCCAAAATACTTTTGCTCCCAAGCATTTTGGATAAGGGATACTCAACCTGTACTACATTCTGCATATACATGTTAACTTGCCCCTGTGGCCTTAAATACATAGGCAAGACAAAGAGGGCATTAAAAATTAGAATATTAGAACACACCAGAAACATAAAAAAACGAGTGTTGAATCATAGTATACCAAGTTGTTTTAGTGAACATCATGGTGCCGATCCAGATTCTTTGAGATTTATTGGGATAGAACATGTACCGGTGGATAAAAACGGGGGTGACAGGGAACAGGTACTTCCAAAATGTGAGACCTTCTGGACCTTTTCTTTAGACACTTTAATTCCAAGAGGTCTCAACAAAAATTATGAAATTACCCCATTCATTAGAGAGAGGTAAAATCATCAAAATTGTGTATATCATTTTAAATGATTCCAGTACAGGTGATGGGATCAGGTTTTATTCCATCTAAAATGTAATATTGCTGTCCCTGTTTCATGTAAAATGTGTCTTTTAGTGAAGATCTAACAAAGTAAGATTTTGATAGGGTTATATATCCTTTAAATGTTGATTATATCTAGATGCTTTGGAGGTATTCAAGCATCTTTAATGTATTGTTCTGCTCTAAGTTCTCAACTACCATTTGTTTCTTTTTAATATTTTGTTTTAACATTTGTGAAACATTGTTGCTAGAATTGAAACTGTTATAAATGGAATTCTTTGATTATGAAATCTGCTAATAGAAGAAGTATGTTCTAGTGGAGTAATTGCTCCAGGTGTCATGATTCATTAAGCTGCATCTGGGTGAAACCAGCACTATAAATGACAGAGGGAGGTCAATTAGAGAGAGAGGTAATATCATCTCAATTGTATGTACTGTATCACTTTAAATAATTCTATTATAGGTGACTGGATCGGGCTTTATTCCATCTACGATGTAATACTGCTATCTCTGTTTTATATAAAACGTTTCTTTTAGTGAAGATTTAACAAAGTAAGATTATGACAGGGTTATGTACCTTTAAATGCTGATTACATATAGATGCTTTGGAGGTATTCAAGCATTT
Organism: Pseudophryne corroboree; assembly: GCF_028390025.1. Lineage (NCBI taxonomy): Eukaryota > Metazoa > Chordata > Amphibia > Anura > Myobatrachidae > Pseudophryne > Pseudophryne corroboree. The sequence continues at coordinate 719,650,231 of NC_086445.1, forward strand.
TTAATATAATGTATTTATTTCTTACCAGTATATTATAGAGCGCACACATATTCTACAGCGCTTTTCACAGAATATTTGCTCATTCACATCAGTCCCTGCCCCAGTGGAGCTTACAATCTATATTCCCTATCACATGTACACACACACACACACACACACACACACACACACACACACACACACACACACACACACACACACACACACACACACACACACACACACACACACACACACACACACACACACACACACACACACACACACACACACTCACGCTAGGGTTAATTTTGTTGGGAGCCACTTAACCTACCAGTATTTTTTGGGATTCTGGGAGGAAACCGGAGTACCCGGAGGAAACACACGCTAGTATGGGGAAAAATACACAGTTAGGGCCATGGTGGGAATCGAACCCATGACCTCATTGTTGTGAGGCAGTAATGCTAACTATTACACCATCCATACTGTCGTAATGTATTGTTCTGTTTGAATTTCTCAGCTACTGCTTGTTTATTTTTAATATCTTGTTTTAACAATGCTGCTAGTATTGAAATTGTTATAAATGGAATGCTCTGAGCAGTAGCGGATCTTGCCACGGGCAAGCAGGAATTTTGCCCAGGGTGCCGCCTTCCGGAGGGCGCCATCCGGAGGGCGCCGCACCATGGCAAGATCCGCTACTGCTGTGCCCCCCGCTGCCCGATGTGTCCCGCTGTGAAGGGAACTAGACGCGTAGCATCTGGTTTCCCTTCGTGGAGAGGACCTTTACTGTGCAGTGCGTGATGACGTCATTGCACACCGCACAGCAAAGGTCCTCTCCACGAAGGGAACTAGACACTACGCCTCTAGTTTCCCTTCGTGGAGAGGACCTTTGCTGTGCGGTGGCGATGATGTCATCGCGAACCGCACAGCATTTCAGCGGCGCTACTACTGTACAGGGGGCGTAACTGACCACGCCCCCTGTATGAAGCCACGCCCCTATTTCCCGCCCGGGACGCAAAAATCCCTAGAACCGGCCCTGGCTCTGAGTTTGAAATCTGCTAATAGAAGAAGCATGTTGTAGTGGAGTAATTGCTCCAGGTGTCATGATTCATTAAGCTGCATCTGTGTAAAACCAGCACTATAAATGACAGGCATCACGTCCAGCAGGCCAGTCTCCTGACGAAGCTACATGTAAAACTAGTAGAGGCGTGGCCTGCTAGACGTAACTGCCTCCAAACTGACAAACGGTTTGTGCCTTCTGCCTGTGTTGGTATCCAGAAGAGCCGTGGCCAGGGGTTAAAGTGAGCCGGAACGGGGCGGAACTGCGTTCCGTCAGTTCCACCAGGAGACGGAACGCAGTTCCGTCTCCCCCGGCTCACCTAACCCGATGTCCCGGGCGGCGCTGCAGGGAGATGCCGGGCGCCCGCTGAGATCGCGTTACCAGCGGGCACCCGTCTCCCTCTCCGCAGCGGCAGCCGGAGCTCAGTACTGAGCTCCGGCTTCCGGCTCTGTCAGTGCGCGCTATGGGAGAGACGTCATGACGTCTCTCCCATAGTGCCGAGGAGCGGGCGGCGAGAGAGGACTGCGGCGGGAGCGGGGCTTGGTAAGTATGGTGCTCCCCCCCCCCCTCCCTCCTATATGTGTACCACTAGCGGTGTTTCTACTGGGGGCTAGTTACTGGGGGGCTTTTACTACTGGGGGGCTTTACTAATGGGGCAAACTACAGAGGGGCAAAACTACTGGGGGGCTTTACTACTGGGGCAAACTACAGAGGGGCAAACTACTGGGGGGCTTTACTACTGGGGCAAACTACAGAGGGGCAAACTACTGGGGGGCTTTAGTACTGGGGGCAAACTACTGGGGGGCTTTACTGCTGGGGCAAACTACAAGGGGCAAACTACTGGGGGCATTACTACAAGGGGGCAAGCTACAAAGGGGTAAACTACTGGCAGCATTACTACTGGGGGCTAAACTACAAGGGGGCATAATTACAGGAGCTAAACTACTGGGGGTATAACTACAAGGGGGCAAACTACTGGGGACATTACTAACTTTGGCAAACTACATGGGGGCTAAACTACAGGGGCTAAACAACTGGGGGCACAACTGCAGGGGGCATTACCACTGGGGGATAAACTACATGGGGCAAACTACATGAGGGCAAAACTACTGGGGGCATTACCACTCAGAGGCTAAACTAAAGGGGGGGGTGGGAGTAAATTGCTGGGGTCATAACTGCAGGGGCATTACCAGTATGGGCATGACTACTGGGGCTAAACGACTAGGGGCAATACTACACAGGGGCATTACCATTAAGGGCATTACTGATGGGGTGCACAGTTAATGAAGGCATTGTAAAGGGGGCACTTCATAAGGGGCACTACTGTTGGGGGCATTGCATAAGGAGCACTACTACTGTGGGCATTGTATAAGGGGTGCTACTGCTGGGGGCATTACTGTATGGGCCGACAAAGAAGCTGCGTTCCCGGTCCGCCGTCCGTCGCTCCACCCCTACCATCACCGCCGCACTGGAAGCCCAGGTTCCAGACTCCCAGCTGCAGCGGATCTGGGACCAGGCCGGCTTTATTATCCCTGCCGCTGCATCGAGCTCCTGTGACCGCGGCGCTACTAGTTCAAATCTGTCGCTGATTGGCTGCCGGTCCGCAGCAGTTTTGAAATATTAGCGCCGTGGTCACAGGAGCTCGATGCGGCGGCAGGGATAATAAAGCCAGCCTGGTTCCAGATCCACTGCAGCCGCCCTCAGCCTCTTCTGCCGCCCCGCCCTCGGACCTCTGCGCACCCACAGCCTCCTCCTCCGCACTATCTCCGAGGCCCACAGCCTCCTCCACGTCACGCCTACCACAGCCTACTCATCCACAGCACCGCAGACCAACGCCGCTGCTAAACAGGTAATCTAACCTGCTGCCTTTCTCTCTCCCTAGTCCCTACTGTATTCCCTTGCTGTCACTTTCCTTGTCCCTGCTGTCACTTTCCATGTCCCTGCTGTCACTCTCCCTGTCACTCTATAATGTGAATTTCGGCTCATACCGTGTGCTATAATGTGAATTTCGGCTCATACCGTGTGCTATAATGTGAATTTCGGCTCATACCGTGTGCTATAATGTGAATTTCGGCTCATACCGTGTGCTATAATGTGAATTTCGGCTCATACTGTGTGGTGTAATGTGAATTTCGGCTCATACCGTGTGCTATAATGTGAATTTCGGCTCATACTGTGTGTTGTAATGTGAATTTCGGCTCATACCGTGTGGTGTAATGTGAATTTGGCTCATACTGTGTGGTGTAATGTGAATTTGGCTCATACTGTGTGGTGTAATATGAATGTGGCTCATACTGTGTGGTATAAATGTGAATTTCGGCTCATACTGTGAGGTATAATGTGAAAGGGGTCCTACTATTGTGGTGCATAATGTGTATAAGGGGTATATGGTGTGGTAAACTACACTGAAGGGCATGCCCCCTTTTGCGTGGCCACGCCCCCTTGTCAGGAGTGCGCGCGCCTTTGACGCGCACATAATTGCACCCTTCACTTTTCCATACCCCCACTTCAAAATTTCCACTTGGGTACTACTACTGTGGGCATTATTACTATTGTGTGACCACGCCCCTTTCTTTTTGAGGCCACACACCCTTTTTGCTGCGCGCGCCTACGGCGCACGCAATACCTTTATTACATGGGCACCGTGGGGAGGGGGGTGAGTTCCACCACCTCTCTAGGACCACTTTAAGCACTGGCCGTGGCGTTGTCCCATAAGCCGCTGGCATGGTGTGATGTCCCGATTCCCAGTGCAGCACAGCTCGTACCTGTAGGGAGAGATTGGAGGTTTCATTCTGTATACATCATGTGGTAACCAGTCCACACGGGTGAGAACCTCGATACAAGTCTCATTCATTTAATGTGGATTCTACAGTATGTCATAGTAATCTTATGTGCTAACGTGGATCCTTTCTTAAAGGGATTTTACCTGTTTTAAATAAAAGTGATTTGCACTATGTGCACCCCCTCCTTGTGTGTGTGTGTGTGTGTGTGTGTTTATGTATGTATATATATATATATATATATATATATACTGTGTGTGTGTGTATATATATATATATATATATATATATATATATATTCCAATTCCATTTGTGGATTTAATTTTTTTTTTTTTACACTGGGGTCGCACCCCTAGTTTGACAGAGCACCCTGGATGAACAATGCAGCACCCCTGGGACTGACCACCTACAGTGTTACACAATACTTGTATATAACACTGCGGTCTGACCGGCAGTGTCACAGAAAAATAATAGTATAATACACTGTGGTATAGCACAAAACAGAATTGAATTTTGTTAAACCTGATATTTATTTTTTATTTTGTTTAAAAAACTGGGGCAGAGCACCCCTGGAGGACACAGACCCAGTTTATGGATGGAGAGAGTACCCCTGCAGAACACAGCACTCCCTTATGAATGCAGAGAGTACCCATGGAGGACACAGCACCCCAGTAGTCCTTAATGGATGGAGAGAGTACCCTTGGAGAACACAGCACCCCTTTATGGATGGAGAGAGTACCAGTAGCACCCACTGGATGGACAACACAACACCCCTTGACGGACACAGCATGGACACTTTCATTCACCCCCTCGAGGACACAGAACCCAATATTGTGAGCTGTGAGGTGGTCAAAATTGACTTGAAATGACTGTAAATTAATGTTATTGAGATTAATAAGACTATATGAAAAAAAAAAGCCAAAAAAAAAAACAAAACGCAGATCCAAAACCACAACCAAAAACATGAAGCTCATACAAATCCAAAACCAAAACATGGGGGATCAACAAAATTGCAGAGAATTTGTTGCAAAACAAGTATCATACATGGGTGAACAGGCCATTTTTTTGTTTTTTGTTTTTTTTATTTTTATTTGCAGGGGTGGAACATGCATTTTCCATTTCCAGTCTTGTTTCACCATTCCATGGAATACCAGTCATTAACTGCTGGAAGTATGGGCCTGATTCAGAGGTGGACACAAATTTCACTGCCGCTGCATCTTTGTACTCCGTGGCTGTAAAAAGTATATACAAAAGTCACAGGAGGAGTCTTGTGTTAAAAGACACCCACAGCAAGCTTCTCTGATCCTCTGCCTGTGTCTGAAGGCGCAGCATTAGAACGACATTGTGTTATGAACCACAGGTAGTGGTTCATTCCTATTTTATGTTATAAAGTTGTCTTGCATGCCAGGATTTCCTGTTGCTCTGTTTTAGAATACTCTTGTCTGCTGCCGCTGGTGAGTCTGTATAATTGCAGCTTGTTCCCTTGTGTTCAGCCTCACCTGGCTGCTAATTGCATCTGGTCAGTTTGGAATCATGCAACAAGGCAGCTGCATGGGATTATTAATTAGGCCTCTCTGTTATATGCTGGCTGATTGCAGTTTGCAGATGCTGGTGATATTCCTGGGTTTTCAGTCTGCTTGAGTTCTGAGCTTGGTTCCTGCTAGTTCCTGAGCTTCCTGTGTCGATTCCTGTGTCAGTCCCTGTGTCGATTCCTATGTCTGATCCTGTGTCCTGCCGTGAGGCATTCCTGTCCTGAGGTCCAGTACCTTTGCCTGTGCAAGTTTCTGGCTTCTTGGTGTCCACCGGTCTGTCGTTTGGGATTCTGCCTATCCTCCAGTTCTGAGAGTCTGTGTCAGCAGCATTGGGAGTTCCTGTCCGTTTGCCAGTATTCGTACCGGTTCCGTGAGTAGCGGCACGGCCGCGTCCGTTGGCTTAGGCCGCTGTATTCCCTTATTATTTCTGTCACTGGTGTTTTGCAGAGGGTTCTGCTTATGTTGTCACCGCCGGTACACAAAAGTATTGTGTCGGCGTGTGCTCAGCATTTCCTTTGTTGTTCTTTTCCTTTGGCGGCAAGCCGCACATACTTTGGTTTTAGGTTTGTTAGTAGCCCCTGGCCTTGTTGTTTAGTCAGAGGGCCCCTTGTTATCACCCTGTCTCGGTTCACTCTTTGTCTCTCATTAAGACCTGAGGGGGCATCGAAGTTGGGCAGACGTAATCCGCCCTTCAAACGCGGCTGCCATGGGCTCAAGCAACCATAGTCTCGCAAGAGTGTACTGACAGCACGGGTGAGACAACGGAGATAGGGCGCCAGGGGCTATTCCCTTTCCATTCCCCTTTCCCAGCATTACGTCCTGGTGCTCTGGACTCGCTTCATAACATCTCCCTTGTTCTGAGCACCAGGAACCTAACACATTGTGCTCCGATTCTCTGAATAACACGCCTGCAGCCTGCCAATCAGGCTTTGCCTAACGGCACTGCGACAGGAGCCACAGCATCATCAGGAGATGTGTGCTGTGGTTCCGACACATGCACAGTCCTGACAGGTTGCAGTTAAAATGCCAGCTGTCGGGATCCCAGCATTCAGGATACCGATGCCAAAATCTCAACAGCCGACAATACTGACACCAGTAATTCCGGTGCAACAGGGCTATTCCGAGCCGTGTGTGTCCATGACACCCATAGAGTGGCAAAATATCCTGTGGCAAGTGCACCAAGCCACTGAGCCCGCAAGGGGACTCTTAGCGCTCACTTGCTGCCGGCATTCTGACGGATGGGATGCCACTGTTGAGATATTGACAGCCGGCATCCCGTCCGCCGGTAAATAGTATGTATTCCATCCTGACAACATTGGTCAGCTGAACTATATCTGGGTGCAGTGCTGAATCCAGTGATGTGCAGTGAGGTCAATGGCTGGGGAAGACAGATTCAACACAGACATACAGTGCCTTGCTATAGTATTCACCCCCTTGGCTTTTTACTTATTTTGTTACATTACAACCTGTATTTTAATTTTTTTTTAATCTGAATTTTATGTGATGGATCTGCACAAAATAGTCTAAGTTGGTGAAGGGAAATGAGAAAAGTTTATATAAAAAAATAATTTTTATAATAAAAATTTTAAAATTGGCATGTGCATATGTATTCACTCCCTTTGCTATGAAGCCTCTCAAAAGTTCTGGTGCAACCAATTACCTTCAGAAGTCACATAATTAGTGAAATGAAGTCCATCTGTGTGCAATCTAAGTGTCACATGATCTGTCAGTATAAACACACCTTTTCTGAAAGGCCCCAGAGGCTGCAACACCAATAATCAAGAGACATCACACCATGAAGACCAAGGAGCTCTCCAAACAAGTCAGGGACAAAGTTGTTGAGAAGTACAAGTCAGTGTTGGGTTATAAAAAATATCCAAATCTTTGATGATCCCCCGGAGTACCATTAAATCCATCATCTTCAAATGGAAAGAACATGGTACCACAACAAACCTGCCAAGAAAGGGCCAGCCACCAAAAATCACAGACCGGGCAAGGAGGGCATTAATCAGAGAGGCAGCACAGAGATCAAAGGTAACCCTGACGGAGCTGCAGAGTTCCACAGCAGAGACTGGTGTATCTGCGCATGTGACCACAATAAGCCGTACACTCCATAGAGCTGGGCTTTATGGAAGAGTGGCCAGAAAAACGCCATTACTTAGTGTTAAAAATAAGAAGGCACATTTTGAGATTGCCAAAAGGCATGTTGACGGCTCCCAAAATATATGGAGGAAGGTGCTTTGGTCAGATGAGACTAAAATTAAACTTTTCAGCCACCAAGGAAAATGCTATGTCCTGCGCAAACCCACCACATCCCATCACCCCCAGAACACCATCCCCACAGTGAAACATGGTGGTGGCAGCATCATGATGTGGGGATGTTTTTCAGCAGCAGGGACTGGGAAACTGTTTCGAGTCGAGGGAAAGATGGATGGTGCTAAATACAGGGATATTCTTGAGCAAAACCTGTTTCAGTCTTCCTGTGATTTGAGACTGGGTTGGAGGTTCACCTTCCAGCAGGACAATGACCCGAAGCATACTGTTAAAGCAACACTTCAGTGGTTTAAGGGGAAACATTTAAATGTGTTGGAATGGCCTAGTCAAAGCCCAGATCTCAATCCAATTGAGAATCTGTGGTCAGACTTGAAGATTCCTGTTCACAAGCGGAAACCATAAAACATGAAGGAGCTGGAGCAGTTTCCCCTTGAGGAATGTGCAAAAATCCCAGTGGCAAGATGTGTCAAGCTCATAGAGACTTATCCAAAGCAACTTGCAGCTGTAATTGCCACAAAAGGTGGCTCTACAAAGTACTGACTTTAGGGGGGTGAATAGTTACGCACGCTGAAGTTTTCTGTTATGTTGTCCTATTTGTTGTTTGCTTCACAATAAAAAAAAAAAAAAAAAAAAACCATCTTCAAAGTTGTAGCCGTGTTCTGTGAATGAATTGATGCAAACCTTCAAACAATCCATTTTAATTCCAGGTTGTGAGGCAACAAAACATGAAAAATGCAAAGGGGGGTGAATACTTTAGCAAGACACTGTATATGATTTTGTGGTGTTTTGTCTATAAAAATTATTAGCATAATACAAAATGATCTATACTGTACATATTAAAAAAACTGTAAGGCTTGTACCTGTGCATAGCAATTATTTTGAGAAATATATTTCTAGGGACTGTTAATGAACTACTGTATGGAGACAAAATTTTTTTTTACATTTTTGTCTAACTGTTCGTTCCAGCACACGCAAAAACTACTGGATGAATTTGGATCATGTTTTCACTATTGTATAGCTTAGTGACCTAGAAAGAAACTGTGGTACAGTATGTATGATCTCGATGTGACAGCAAAAAAGTCGCAGGCGCAAACGCTCAGGGCTAAAGGCATAGATCTTAGGACCAGCTGCTTCTCCAATGGGTAGCTTTACCTGGCTTGCTCACTACTTAGTAGCCCCAGGCATCTTTTTGTATTAATCCTTGAAGGAAAATCTGCAAATATTGTTTACAAAGAATGTGTACAATATAAAATATACAACACAATATTAGATGGCACTACTGTCTTTGTATAATTAGTTCCGCTGAGCAATAACACACATCCACATGAACTTAGCCGTGGGCGAACACTAGTATGAATAATACAAAGATGATTTTATAAGTTATAAATATCATCTTTGTATTATTTTAATAATTTTGACACTCAAAGCTCTGGCGTGTACTGGAGTATAACAGGTGAGGCTTTGCCTCCCTTGCCTACTATGACCGCACATCACTGGCTAATTCATCCCCTCAATCAGTGGTCGACCTAATGACTGTCGGCCTAAGTTGAGTCGACCCAACGACCCATACCCTCATCCCCTCTAAGTGCCAGCACGATCTGACAGCCAAGACTTGCTGTAACACAATAGTACTTAATAGAAAACAGATACATTTTGAAAAAAAAAGAAGTTTATTAATATAAATACACATATCCTTAAGCTATAGGAAAACTTATTTTATGAATATTAAAGGGAAATTGCAGAACTGCTCCTTCCATTAAATAACATTGAAGGGAAGCAGACAAGCTATACTGTATCTTATATACCACATAATTGTGGTATTATATGTATGATGCATCTTTTCCTCAATGCAAACATATACCAGCATTTTTCTTATCATATAGTTCAATAATAAATGTGCAATCTACATGAGGCTGGTGTTATGTGTAAGAAGCATTTTCCTTACCTGCTTTCCATAATATAAATATTTTAATGTCAATCAAGAACAACTCCAGGAGTATCAATTTAAAAATGAAATTTAAATGAATGTAGGGTTGGTAAGGTTACTTTTGTTCATATTTTAAATGTTCGCAAAGATATAGGTTATGATGTATTTTACACTGTCTGGGCTCATATTAAATTGTATGATTTTCAAAGTCACATTGTGTTGGAAGCGAGAGTAACATAGGTTTTTTTAAGCAAACTAATATTAAACAGAATACAATATCATTTTGATCCCTCCTCTAATGCCCTTTAGCTTTCAATACTTAATTGGTAGAGTATTTTTTACATTCCCCACTTCTTACAGCTACTGTTGTTATTGAAAACAAACATAAGAAACACAAAACTTTACATGCTGTATGTGTGCCAGGTGTGGCTTTTGCATACTGTAGGCAACAAATACTGGTGAAGATTTTAACAGTATTTTGGATAGCTCCTGAAAACATACCTTTGTGTTGGGGCGGGCTGGTCAATTAGCCATGGGGCTTACCATGAGCTTATTGCACAGAGCTATTCAGTTGCAGCCTGCAGACTGCTCTTACTGCAGGTGTCTGCTCACACCCTCCTGAGATGCCAAAATAAATCTGTATTAAGTAGGACTGTCACACGCCAGGGGCAGCGGCCGCCGCGCTTACCCCTGCGTGGCTGCTGGTTCGTTTGGCGGTCCTCGTCTCCGGCGGTCCTCGGGTCCCGGCGTCTGGCTGGCGCGGCTCCCGGCGGTTCCCCGGAGCATGGGCGCTGCCATGACAGCCGGCGTCACGTGCGCGGGGAGCAGGTGATGTCACGAACCCGCTTCACCAATCCAATAGAGATGGGAGATTCAAAACCGGACGCCGGGCAGAGCCTCGGCGCCAGAGTATCGTCTCTTTTCTGAAGTGGATGCCAGAGCTCCCGTACGCAGTGTGTTTCCCAGCAGCTATACTCCAGTGCATCTAGCATTCAGGGTGCCTCCCTGCAGCACAGTCTCCAGTAATCCGAGTAACTAGTGTGTTCCTCTGCGGTGCAGTTGCCAGCGCTCCCTGGATTCAGCAAGGCCTGCGGGCCGAACCAACTTTAGTGTTTCCAGCATTCAGTGTCATTTACCCTCGCTCACAAGTTCCTCATTCATCAGTGTCCTTATACATCGCTCACCAATTCTTCAGTATCATTCATCATCGCTCACAAGTTCCTCATTCATCAGTGTCCTTAAACATCGCTCACCAATTCTTCAGTATCATTCACCATTGCTCACAAGTTCCTCATTCATCAGTGTCCTTAAACATCGCTCACCAATTCTTCAGTATCATTCACCATCGCTCACAAGTTCCTCATTCATCAGTGTCCTTAAACATCGCTCACCAATTCTTCAGTGTCATTCACCATCGCTCACAAGTTCTTCATTCATCAGTGCCTTTTAACATCGCTCACAAATTCTTCAGTATCTTTCATCATCGCTCACAAGTTCTTCATTCATCAGTGTCTTAAAACATCGCTCACAAATTCTTCAGTGTCATCTACCATTGTTCACAAGTTCTTCATTCATCAGTGTCTCCAAACATCGCTCACAAATTCTTCATTCATCAGTTGAACATTGCTCACGAATTCTCCAGTAACTTTCTGACATTGCCCGCAAGTTCACTTCCTTCATGTGCCGCTGTATTGCTCCCTTCCCTTAATAAAGTTCCTCAGTATTCTTTCACCAAGCCTAACTATCAGAGTCTTGTATGAGGAAATCCTATATCCGACCATCCCTGCTCCGACCCACCTGTGGTTCCTTTTCCCGACCATCGGAAGAACCCCCGAGTCCACAACATCCCCAACCCAGGTCGGTGACAGTATACTCAGGCGCCATGGACCCGGGGGATCGGAACCCAGAGGCAAGCGCCATCCAGGATCTGGTTTCCCGAGTTCAAAGTCAGGAGACGGCACAAAGCCAAGTGATGCAGTATCTCCAGGAGTTATCTGGTCGGCTGGATCAAATTCAGGCTTCTCTGGCTTCAGTAGTTCCGGCTCCAGCTCCAGTACCCGCTCCTGTGGTTGTCCCTAGTAATGTTCAATCCCTGTCTGGAACCAGGTCACGCCTTCAGCTTCCCACTCCTTCTCGCTATAATGGGAATCCAAAGAATTGCCGTGGTTTTCTCAACCAATGCGAGGTTCATTTTGAACTTCTCTCACACAACTTCCCCACAGATCGGTCCAAGGTGGCGTACATTATTTCCTTGCTTGAAGGTTCAGCGTTGGATTGGGTGTCTCCTTTATGGGAGTGTTCTGACCCGTTGGTTTCCAGTTACACCAATTTCATCAAATCATTTCATAGGATCTTCGATGAGCCCGGCAGAACGACCGCTGCTTCTTCGGATTTGCTCCGAGTCCGACAAGGCTTCCGTTCAGTGGGACAGTATGTGATTCATTTCCAAACCATATCCTCGGAACTGTGCTGGAATAATGATGCTCTCCGGGCCACTTTCTGGAATGGTCTCTCTGACCGTCTAAAGGATGAACTGATCACTAGGGACTTGCCGGATTCCTTAGAAGAGTTGATCTCACTCTGTGTAAAGGTGGATCTTCGTATGCAGTAACGAGGTGGTGAACGTAGTCGGACAGAACGATACAGATTCCGGTCTCTCCCGACTAAGCAAACGATCACCCCAAGTCCAGACGAACCTATGCAAATTAATCTATCTCAGCTGTCCCCGGAAGAACAACAGCGCCCTCGTGAGGGTAGACTCTGCCTCTACTGTGGAGCTGCGGATCACTTTCTCAAGTTTTGTAAGTCCCTAAGTCCCGTCCGGGAAACGGGCAGTCCTAGCTTGTTCCGGAGGAGTCGAGTTAGGGGTTACATCTAAACCTTCTCCGACAGTGGACTGTTTACTCTCCGTGTCTCTGTTTTCTGGGTCTATAGCCAAACCTGTTAAGGCCCTGCTGGACTCTGGGGCTGCAGGGAATTTTGTTTCTCTTTCTTGCGTTCAAAAACTGGGTTTACAGTTACAATCCGTCGAACGACCTATTACGCTGACTGCCATCAATGGTACCCAAATTTCTAATGGTCTTATTTCAAGTCGCACAGTGCAAATCAAACTGCAGGTTGGAGCTCTACATCAAGAACATCTGGAGTTCCTAGTGATTCGGGAGATGCCTCACGATCTGGTTCTTGGTCTTCCTTGGCTTAAAGTACACAACCCTCACGTCGACTGGAAGTCGTCACAAATTGTATCTTGGAGTTCATTCTGTCATTCTAATTGTCTCACTCCTGTCTGCCCGCTCCGTGTATCTTCCAAGTTGGATGAGGAGCTCATTCCGGATGCCTATCGGGAGTTTGCAGACGTATTTTCGGAACAGGCGGACGATCAGTTACCACCCCATAGACCCTGGGACTGTCCCATTGAGCTCATCCCAGGGAAGATGCCACCCCGGGGGCGCACTTATCCTTTGTCATTGCCCAAGAACCCAAGCCATGTCGGACTATATCAAGTCTAATCTGCAGAAAGGATTCATTCGCCCCTCTACTTCTCCGGCGGGAGCAGGCTTCTTTTTTGTGAAGAAGGACGGAGGGTTGAGACCATGCATTGACTACCGCGGCTTAAATGAGATCACCATTAAGAACAAATATCCTTTGCCGTTCATCACGGAACTATTTGATAGGGTTCGCGGAGCCTATGTCTTCACGAAGCTCGACTTAAGGGGAGCTTATAATTTGATTCGTATTCATAAGGTGGACGAATGGTAGACGGCGTTCAATACCAGGGACGGGCATTACGAATATCTGGTAATGCCGTTTGGGCTCAGTAATGCCCCTGCCGTCTTCCAAGGTTTTGTGAATGAAATCTTCCGAGATATGTTATACCTAAGTGTAGTGGTATACTTGGATGACATTCTGATATTTTCTAAGGTTCTCACGGAGCATAGAATTCAGGTCAAGGAGGTACTTCTTCGTCTACGAAGGAATCATCTCTACGGTAAGATCTCCAAATGTACCTTTGAGGTTCCTTCAATTCCATTTCTTGGTTTCGTCATCCCAGGTACGGAGTTTCGCATGGATCCGGAAAAACTCACTGCTATTCGGGACTGGACTCAGCCTCTTTCTTTGAAAGCGGTACAAAGATTTCTGGGTTTTGCGAATTACTACCGGAAATTCATAAAGGGATTTTCTACCATTGTGGCACCTATTACTGCTCTAACCAAAAAGGGGTCTGACCCAGGCACTGGTCTTCTGAAGCTGTAGCAGCGTTCGCCCAGTTGAAAGCAGCCTTTATGTCCGCTCCGGTACTCCAGCAACCACATTTTTCAAAACCATTCTTCTTGGAGGTCGATGCTTCCTCGGTCGGCATCGGTGCCATGCTTTCACAGTACTCCTCTGACGGTAAGTTACATCCATGTGGTTTCCATTCTCGCAAGTTCTCTCCTGCTGAACGAAACTACACCATCGGAGACCAGAAACTCTTGGCAATAAAATCTGCCCTGGAAGAATGGAGATATTTATTGGAAGGTGCTAAACACCTAATTACGATTTATACCGATCACAAGAACTTACTGTATCTCAAGACAGCCCAGTGCTTGAATCCCCGTCAAGCTAGATGGGCGCTCTTCTTCACTCGATTCTCGTTTGTCATTAAGTACCGGTCCGGGACGCTTAACACCAAAGCTGATGCTTTATCTCGTTCCTTGATGGCTTCAGATGAGGAGAACTGCATTGGAAAGGCTTTGATTCTCAGTCCAGTTTCTATTTCGGCAGCTCCCACCGCTTTGGGTCCTCCTCCTGGGAGAATGTCTGTACCAGCTGAATTTCGACCAAAGTTGTTGCAGTGGGCTCATACCTCCAAGTTTTCCGGTCATCCTGGAGTTCAAAAAATGTGGGAGTTTCTACGAAGGTCATACTGGTGGGACACTATGAAGAAGGACATACAAGATTATGTCAACTCATGTCCTCAATGTGCTCAGCACAAAATTCTTCGTCTGCCTCCTGCAGGGTTGCTTCATCCACTGTCCATTCCTAAGAGGCCTTGGACCCATATCTCTATGGACTTTGTCACCGAACTGCCCCTCTCCAAGGGTCACAATACCGTGTGGGTGATTATTGACCGCTTTTCTAAAATGGCACATTTTGTTCCTTTGACCGGGTTACCGTCAGCTCCCAAATTGGCTTTATTATTTATCCGTGAACACTTCCGCCTGCATGGGTTACCTCAGGAAATAGTCTCTGATCGGGGGGTGCAGTTCACTGCAAGATTCTGGAGGGCTCTCTGTTCAGCCTTACAAATAAAATTTAAGTTTTCATCTGCCTACCATCCTCAGACCAATGGGCAAACTGAACGTGTTAATCAAGATTTAGAGACTTTTCTCCGCGTTTATCTCTCTCCTTCGCAAGATGATTGGGTGGAACTGTTGCCCTGGGCCGAGTTTGCCCACAATCATTTGTACCACTCTTCTACTGGTGAGTCCCCATTCTTCATTAATTATGGATTCCATCCTCAAGTTCCAAAATGACCCGTCTGTCCTCCAGAAGATGTTCCTGCTGCTGCTTCTACTCTTCGGCACTTCAGTCAAATCTGGAGTGGGGTTCACGTTAACCTCAAGAAAATCTCCAGCCGCTACAAATTCTTTGTGGATAGGAAGCGGCGGGCAGCTCCCCAATACAAAGTTGGTGATAGAGTATGGCTCTCTACCCGCAATCTCCGTTAAAGAGTGCCTGCTATGAAGTTTGCCCCGAGGGTCATTGGTCCTTATCCCGTGTTGCAAGTTCTGAACCCGGTTGTCTGCAAATTGGGTTTGCCTTCCCAATTTCGGGTACCAAATTCCTTCCTTGTTTCTCTTCTTCGTCCCCTTATTTTAAATCGGTTCCATTCAGAGTCACCTAGGCCAACCTCTGTAGAAACTGAAGCCGGAACGGAATTTGAAATTAAAGCTATTCTTGACTCTCGTTATCTTCACAAGAATCTGCAGTACTTGGTGGAATGGAAGGGTTATGGCCCTGAAGAGAGGAGATGGGTCAAAGCTACTGATGTTATGGCCCCACGACTGGTGCGGATCTTCCATTCCAGACATCCAACAAAGCCCGGGAAGTGTCAAGGGGCCACTCCTGGAGGGGGGGGGTACTGTCACACGCCAGGGGCAGCGGCCGCCGTGCTTACCCCTGCGTGGCTGCTGGTTCGTTTGGCGGTCCTCATCTCCGGCGGTCCTCTGGTCCCGGCGTCTGGCTGGCGCGGCTCCCGGCGGTTCCCCGGAGCGTGGGCGCCGCCATGACAGCCGGCGTCACGTGGGCGGGGAGCAGGTGATGTCACGAACCCGCTTCACCAATCCAATAGAGGCGGGAGATTCAAAAAAGGACGTCGGGCAGAGCCTCGGCGCCAGAGTATCGTCTCTTTTCTGAAGTGGATGCCAGAGCTCCCGTACGCAGTGTGTTTCCCAGCAGCTATACTCCAGTGCATTTAGCATTCAGGGTGCCTCCCTGCAGCTCAGTCTCCAGTAATCCGAGTAACTAGTGTGTTCCTCTGCGGTGCAGTTGCCAGCGCTCCCTGGATTCAGCAAGGCCTGCGGGCCGAACCAACTTTAGTGTTTCCAGCATTCAGTGTCATTTACCATCGCTCACAAGTTCCTTATTCATCAGTGTCCTTAAACATCACTCACCAATTCTTCAGTATCATTCACCATCGCTCACAAGTTCCTCATTCATCAGTGTCCTTAAACATCGCTCACCAATTCTACAGTATCATTCACCATCGCTCACAAGTTCCTCATTCATCAGTGCCTTTTAACATCGCTCACCAATTCTTCAGTATCTTTCATCATCGCTCACAAGTTCTTCATTCATCTGTGTCTTTTAAACATCGCTCACAAATTCTTCAGTGTCTTTCATCATCGCTCACAAGTTCTTCATTCATCAGTGTCTCCAAACATCGCTCACAAATTCTTCATTTATCAGTTGAACATTGCTCACGAATTCTCCAGTAACTTTCTGACATTGCCCACAAGTTCACTTCCTTCATGTGCCGCTGTATTGCTCCCTTCCCTTAATAAAGTTCCTCAGTATTCTTTCACCAAGCCTAACTATCAGAGTCTTGTAATAGGAAATCCTATATCCGACCATCCCTGCTCCGACCCACCTGTGGTTCCTTTTCCCGACCATCGGAAGAACCCCCGAGTCCACAACATCCCCAACCCAGGTCAGTGACAGTATACTCAGGCGCCATGGACCCGGGGGATCGGAACCCAGAGGCAAGCGCCATTAGTCTTAAAATTGAATAGCCCCAGGGGTTAAAGCTCAAGTGATTCCTCCTAAGATAAACCTTGCAGTTATTGATATACCACTTAAAGAAAGACCCAGTGGCTAAAGCTCTTGCTAGATGTAATGCTGGAGATGTTATGTATAGACTATTTAGCACAGGAGGAGAAAAACAGAGTGTAGGAGCCCGAGTGCCGGCATACCGTACTACACCCCTCTTAAAGGGCTTGGCCCATTTGAAGGCAGTAGTAGTAACACAGAGACGTAGCAGAAGCCAAAAATCTGGTACACTGATAAGCACGTTGGAGTTTAACTGGGAGTAGTGTAATGATGAATATGGGTACTCAATCTGCAACAATACAAATAGTTGGAGTTCCCTTTCATATACTTCCTCCAGGATTCCGAGGGGACACCAAGCCATCGAACACTCAAGGGTATCAATGATCTTCATAAGGAAGGTTAATGATCATCACAGACATTGATGCCTCAGCCATCCTGGTTTCACCTATTAGCACTCTTGCGCTGGGGTGAAACATGGGCCTTGCATGGGCATACAAGGATCACCTAAGTCTGGAAGGAAGAGAAAAAAAGAAAAGAAAACAAAAACACACACACTCATCGCAGATATTCTTATCACTTTGGGGTATTGCTACTGTGCCTGAAGGAGATACAGCACACCCACCAACACAACCAACTCAACATATATTATAGCCCTAATTTACAACTGGCCTAGTGCGTACAACAATAACAAGTATTATCTCAGGTGTGGTGCACTATACTTCAGGCCTACACAACAATGACCCTGTGAATATATAATACCCCAGAATTAACCTGAAGTGACAAAAAATAGCACAATGGCATGTGTTCTACTCCTCCTTTTAGCCCCACATTCCCCCTACTGTGAGCATTGCAAGCCTGACAAAGAGAAGAAGGCACCACACAAGGCTTGATTGGTGTAATGAGTTTTGGTACTGAAATTACTTCTCTGAGACCTGTGAGGCAGGGAATGGGTGTCAGGAAGGAAAATGGTTCTTCAGCAGAAACTTCCTCCATTCCTAGCAGGATGACCTAATCTTCCACAAAATTAGGAACCCTCCAATCATCACCAGAATATCTTGGAACATTGCTTGCCTCTGGAGCTGATCCTGAAAGATTTCTGGAAACAGACATTGGAGTAACAAATTGCAGTCAAGGATCCAGGCTCATGCAGACCCATCTGTATAGTCAAGAGCTTGTATACTAAAGCACTAGATGACATGCGCTGCTAGACTATAAATAGCGCAGCCTGTCATCTATTGCTGAGCTTACTACTTGGCCATTTTAACACAGTCAAATAGTCCAGCATCATGGTATTCATCTGTTAATACACTACACAATGTGGGCTCAGCAACTGGTGCTTTAATTCCTAGTTCCCATTCAGAATAAGCCCACACTTCCTGTCTATCTGATATGTCCAAGTACAACTCACCTATCTCCAGTCTTGAATGCGCAAACACCAGGAAGTATGATACATATATATATATATATATATATATATATATATATATATATATATATATATAGTAAGATGGACCCATTTTTTGTAGGCCCCAACCAGATTGGGCACTATCTCAAGCCACTTCCTCTTCTGGTCTGCTTCAAGATTCCAATGGATTTTGAAAAGGGTACAGTTCAAGCATATGAAGATCTTGTCCCCTCTGGATGGTAAGGGGTGGTCTGGGACTCACACGAAATGTAAACCTGTTCTCAACTCATGCATCAAGCATACCTGTAAGTATGCTCCTTGGTAAGGATGGATTCTTTCTTGGCAGCCATGCTTGCTGTAAAACTGTTCCATAATGACCTGATGGGTAACTCTTCTGTTTGGTCTCTCGTGAGACAACCATATCTTACTGGACAATCAGATCTTACTGATGTCAACCAGATTTTACTGATGTCCACTAAAAGAATGCCCTAGGAGGACATAATCTACAATGAGTAGCCCTAAAGGCTTTATAGTCTTGATTATTTGGACTTTTGCATGTTGATCATACAAGCAAACATCTTCCACCGCCCCTAGAGTATGGATGTATAATTATTATCAGAACAATAGTTTTTTTCACACCCAAGTTAACTCCCTGTATGTGGGCCTTCTGCAGCACCTTGTGTGCCATTTATCCAAGCAGGACAAATGTGGTGTCCCTCACATGTCTATGAATTGTGTCAGTCACAAACCACCCTATACCTAAGTGATGTGGCATCCCTCACAGACCAAGTATTCTTTCTGACCTAAAATGCCTCCTTTCACCTCTACTGAGGCTGACTACCTTCCTAGGAAGGGATGAGAGCCATTACCATAGATAAGGTGATACCTGTTAAGATTCTATGGAGTTGATCGCCAAAATTGCAGAGCTACATTAGGTGTCAGGAATCGGCGGTCAGCTGCGTCTCACCTACCAGCGCGCTGGTGTGCAGGCCTCCGGAGGTCATGGCCCCAGTCGTGGCTGTATGGATGCGCTGACAGCGAGCGTCATCTCCCGTGTTGCTGAGTACCCCTGAGTCTGGTCCTGCGTTTGTGTTCCGCTGTGTGCCGGCATCCGGTCCGTGTGGATGCTGCTATGACTCCTGCACTCAGCTATTCCCGGCATCTAATCCAGCCCTGTGTTTCCAGCCAGAACACTGCGACCAATCACTGCGGAGCAAGGGGTATAAGTTCCTGTCCGGGGCTCACTCTCATCGCCTCGGACAACGAGTCACATACCGTGTGTCTAGTTCTTCCAGTTCCTGCGTTCCTGTTCCCAGCGTTCCCCTGTGGATACTTCATTTGTTCCAGCTTCCATTTCTACAGCTCTCCTGTTACTCCGGACTTCAGCTACATCCAGCTTCAAACCCATCAGCAGTAAGAGACTCTCCTCAGGTGTTCTTTCTCATTACTTACCTTTGCACTAATTGTCAGCATACCATCTGTGCAACTCAGCCGTATAACATCTACTTGCTTAGAGACTGTCTCCTGCTTTAGCCTAAGTGTGGCTATATGAACTTGTGCTTTACAGGGACTGTGAGTTACTTATATATTCCGGAGTTCTGCTTTCCTAACCATTATCAGTTTACCCTGTGTTATTCAGAGACTGTGTATTTCCAAATACTACTGGAGTTTTGTTATTTCACCTGCATTCATTATCAAGTTATTTTACGTTCTGCTGCAAGAGACTTTTATGTTGTTTGGATTCAGTTACCTGTCACAGTTTTCCACATTATTGTATTCAGTATTATACCATCTGCTTTGCATTAATAAATATCAGCGCTTATGCGCAGGACTTTCATACTGCCTCCCCGCTTTGTCCATCGCACCAACACTGACCCACTAGCGCCCCCGCCGGGGACAGACAAAACCAGAGACCTGACAGTTTATCTGAGGCCCATGGACCCGGACGGTGGTCAGAGTTTGGGGTCAGGGACACTCCAAGGCTTAGTGTCACGTCTAGATGGTCAAGAGGCTGCGCAGCAGCAGATTATACAATACCTGCAGGAAATGTCTTCTCGCTAAGATACTCTGCAACAGTCATTTCCAACTTCAGCTTCTCCAGTGTCCCCATCAGTTTCTGCTCCTGTTCCTAGTTCCATAGTTTCTAGCTCTCCAGTTGCTTCTATTCCAATGTCTCGCATCCATCTTCCTACACCAACTAAATTTGATGGTAATCCTAAAATGTGTCGTGGATTTTAGAATCAATGCGAAGTCCACTTTGAATTGCAACCACAGAACTTTCCAACACCTAGAGCAAAGGTTGCATATATTGTCTCTCTTTTAGCTGGTTCTGCTCTGAATTGGGTCTCTCCGCTGTGGGAGCGAGCAGATGCATTGCTGAATAATTATACAGAGTTTGTTGCCGCATTCCGACGCATCTTTGACGAGCCTGGGCGCACGACTTCTGCTTCCTCAGACCTCCTTCAGATCCACCAGGGAACACGTACTGTGGGTCAGTACGTCATTCAGTTCCAGACATTGGAATCAGAGGTGAAGTGGAACAACCAGGCATTGGTTGCCGCCTTCTGGCATGGTCTGTCTGACCGCATAAAGGATGAATTGACTACCCGAGATCTACCAGAGCAACTGGAGGCCCTAATCTCTCTATGTGTCAAGTTGGATCTACGTTTATGCGAGCGAGCCTGTGAACGCTCTCGAGGTGATCTTCGCAAGCACCGAGTTATGCCTCCTGTACAGTCTCCACCTATTACTGCTGACGAACCTAGGCAGGTAAACAAATTTAGTTTAACACCTGAGGAGCGGTCCAGAAGATTAAAGGGAAGACTGTGTCTCTATTGTGCTGCTGATGGTCATCTGATTGGTTCCTGCCCTGCTCGGTCGGGAAACGCCAGGTCCTAACTTGCAAAGGAGGAGTCAAGTTAGGGACCTTGAATAAAGCTCCTTCATCTCAAGACCTAATATTGCCTGTCACTTTGGAAATGCCAGATGGTCTCCAGTCTTTGTCCGCTTTAGTGGATTGTGGTGCTGCTGGGAATTTTTTCACACAAGCTGCAGTGGATAGACTTTCTCTCCCTGTGTCAAAGCTGTCTCATCCGGTTTATCTTTCTGCCGTAGACAGAAGCCGTATTGCTGAAGGATCCATCACTCAGCAGACCAAGTCGGTAGTTCTGGGAGTGGGCTTCCTGCATTCTGAGCTCATCAAATTCCTGTTCATACCAAAAGCTACCTATGAGATTGTACTGGGTATGCCTTGGCTTCAATTGCACAATCCACAATATGACTTGTCTACCTTACAGTTGACGGCGTGGAGTCCCTCCTGTCTCCATTCATGCTTAGCTCAAGTATGTCCAATAAAATCCACAAGTGTAAAACCTCAGTCTGGCCTTCCAGAGGCCTATCAGGAATTCACTGACGTCTTCAGTGAGAAAGCTGCTGATGTCTTACCGCCTCATCGAGAATGGGACTGTCCCATTGATTTGGTCCCAGGGAGCAAGCCACCTAGAGGGCGAACATACCCTCTTTCAGTTCCAGAGACTCTAGCAATTAGCGAATATATAAAGGAGAATTTACAAAAAGGATTTATCCGTCCATCTTCTTCCCCGGCCGGTGCGGGATTCTTCTTTGTTAAGAAGGATGGAGGACTACGCCCCTGTATTGATTATCGGGGTTTAAATTACATCACGATTAAAAACAGCTACCCGTTACCTCTCATCACAGAGCTGTTTGACAGAGTCAGAGGTGCCTCCATCTTCACGAAACTGGATCTTCGCGGGGCTCACAATTTAATCAGGATTCGAAGTGGTGATGAGTGGAAAACCGCCTTCAATACTTGTGATGGCCACTACATATATCTAGTTATGCCCTTCGGCTTGAGTAATGCCCCGGCTGTGTTTCAAAACTTTGTCAACGAAGTATTTAGAGATCTCCTGTATAAGTGTGTGGTAGTTTACCTCGATGACATCCTGATATTTTCCCGCGATTTAGTTACTCATCGCCAACAGGTAAAAGAGGTTCTTCGACAGAATCATCTGTATGGCAAATTATCTAAATGCATGTTTGAACTTCTTCAATATCTTTCCTGGGATACATTATTTCCGGAACAGACCTTCAAATGGACCCAGCTAAACTAGAAGCCATGGAGAACTGGTCTCTTCCAACAACACTCAAGTCAGTTCAACGTTTTATTGGCTTCGCTAACTACTACAGGAAGTTTATTAAGGGCTTTTCCACATTAATAGCCCCAATTACCTGCCTAACCCGAAAAGGGGGAAATCCTTCCCAATGGTCTGATGAAGCACTGTCTGCTTTTCATAAAATAAAACAGGCTTTTATTTCAGCTCCCGTGTTACAACAGCCAGATGTCAACAAGGCCTTCATATTGGAAGTAGACGCCTCAACGGTTGGCGTGGGCGCAGTCCTGTCCCAGGTGGGCGTTGATGGTAAGACTCACCTTGCGGGTTTTTCTCTCGTAGATTCTTGCCCGCAGAAATGAACTATACCATCGGTGACCAGGAGCTGTTGGCAATCAAATTGGCCCTTGAAGAATGGAGATATCTGCTGGAGGGTGCGAGATTCCCTATTGCCATCTACACGGATCACAAGAACCTTCTTTACTTGAAGGCAGCGCAGTGTCTGAATCCCCGACAAGCAAGGTGGGCCCTATTCTTTTCTCGTTTTGATTTTAAGTTGAGGTTTAGACCTGGCTCACAAAATGTTAAGGCAGATGCATTATCTCCCTCTATGAGTTCAACTGAGGAATCATCAGAACAAGCTGCTCGACCCATATTAAATCCTGTGGTGTTCGCAGCTACAGGGGTATCCCAAGTTCCACCTCCAGGCAAGATGTTTGTCTCTCCTGAGCTTCATCCAAATCTCCTGTCCTGGGCTCATACGTCTAAATTTACTGGTCACCCTGGAGTCCTAAAAACTTTCAAGTTTCTGTCCCAAACTTATTGGTGGCCTCATATGAAAGTAGATGATCAAGAATTCATAGCTTCATGTCCCAAATGTGCTCAGCACAAAGTTCCTCGTCAGGCTCCTGCAGGCCAATTGCTACCAAATTCCATTCCCAAGCGCCGCTGGTCTCATTTATCAATGGACTTTATTTCAGACCTTCCTCCCTCTAATGGATATGATAGCATCTGGGTAGTGGTTGATAGGTTTTCAAAAATGGCACACTTCATACCACTCATGGGGTTACCCTCTGCTCCAAAGCTGGCACAGTTATTTCTTCATGAAATCTTTAGGTTACATGGACTTCCATCAGAAATAATATCCGACCGTGGTGTACAGTTTGTGGCAAAGTTTTGGAGGGCTCTGTGTTCTGCGCTACAAGTCAAACTTTAAGTTCTCTACGGCCTATCACCCTCAAACAAATGGGCAGACGGAGAGGGTAAATCAAGAGCTTGAGACCTATCTAAGACTGTATATTTCCTCTTCACAGGATGACTGGGTAGATTTATTGCCTTGGGCGGAGTTTGCTCATAATTTCCGTTATCATACTTCTACAGATACAACTCCTTTTTTCGCAGTTTATGGTCAACATCCTAGAGTACCAGATTTCCAAGATTTACCCGTCATAGACGTGCCTGCAGCTGCTTCTGCTCTTCAGCGGTTCTATCAAATTTGGAAGAAGATTCATCTATCTCTTAAAAAGGTTTCTCAGCGGTATAAAATGTTTGCTGATCGAAAGAGACGAGCAGTTCCTAGTTTAAAGCCAGGCGACAAAGTCTAGTTATCTACTCGGAATCTCCGTCTCAGAGTTCCTTCGATGAAATTTGCCCAACGGTTTATTGGACCATTTCCAGTAGAAAGTGTTATTAATCCGGTGGCTTATAAATTAAAACTGCCTTCCTATTTGAAAATTCCCAACTCATTCCATATTTCTCTACTCAGACCACTAATTCTCAATCGTTTCCAGAGAGCGCTTCCAGTAGGCCCAAAGGTACAAACTCATCGGGGCGTGGAATACGAGGTGGAAAAGATCTTGGACTCTCGTCATCGCTACGGTCATTTGCAATACCTAATTGACTGGTCTGGATATGGTCCTGAAGAGAGGAGTTGGGTCAATGCTACGGATGTGCACTCTCCACGGTTGGTACAAGCCTTCCACAGACTCTTCCCTGCCAAGCCTCGTGGGTGTTCGGAGCCCACCCATAAAGGAGGGGGTACTGTCAGGAATCGGCGGTCAGCTGTGTCTCACCTACCAGTTTGCTGGTGTGCAGGCCTCCGGAGGTCATGGCCCCAGTCGTGGCTGTAGGGATGCGCTGACCGCGATCATCATCTCCCGTGTCACTGAGTACCCCTGAGTCCGGTCCTGCGTTTGTGTTCCGCTGTGTGCCGGCATCCGGTCCGTGTGGATGCTGCTATGACTCCTGCACTCAGCTAATCCCGGCATCTAATCCAGCCCTGTGTTTCCAGCCAGAACACTGCGACCAATCACTGCGGAGCAAGGGGTATAAGTTCCTGTCTGGGGCTCACTCTCATCGCCTCGGACAATTAGTCACATACCCTGTGTCTAGATCTTCCAGTTCCTGCGTTCCTGTTCCCAGCATTCCCCTGTGGATACTTCATTTGTTCCAGCTTCCATTTCTACAGCTCTCCTGTTACTCCGGACTTCAGCTACATCCAGCTTCAAACTCATCAGCAGTAAGAGACTCTCCTCAGGTGTTCTTTCTCATTACTTACCTGTGCACTAATTGTCAGCATACCATCTGTGCAACTCGGCAGTATAACATCTACTTGCTTAGAGACTGTCTCCTGCTTTAGCCTAAGTGTGGCTATATGAACTTGTGCTTTACAGAGACTGTGAGTACTCATATATTCCGGAGTTCTGCTTTCCTAACCATTATCAGTTTACCCTGTGTTATTCAGAGACTGTGTATTTCCAAATACTACTGGAGTTCTGTTATTTCACCTGCATTCATTATCAAGTTATTTTACGTTCTGCTGCAAGAGACTTTTATGTTGTTTGGATTCAGTTACCTGTCACAGTTTTCCACATTACCGGTTTCCATTGTATTCAGTATTATACCATCTGCTTTGCATTAATAAATATCAGCGCTTATGCGCAAGACTTTCATACTGCCTCCCCGCTTTGTCCATCGCACCAACACTGACCCACTAGCGCCCCCGCCGGGGACAGACAAAACCAGAGACCTGACAGTTTGTCTGAGGCCCATGGACCCGGACGGTGGTCAGAGTTTGGGGTCAGGGACACTCCAAGGCTTAGTGTCACGACTAGATGGTCAAGAGGCTGCGCAGCAGCAGATTATACAATACCTGCAGGAAATGTCTTCTCGCTAAGATACTCTGCAACAGTCATTTCCAACTTCAGCTTCTCCAGTGTCCCCATCAGTTTCTGCTCCTGTTCCTAGTTCCATAGTTTCTAGCTCTCCAGTTGCTTCTATTCCAATGTCTCGCATCCATCTTCCTACACCAAGTAAATTTGATGGTAATCCTAAAATGTGTCGTGGATTTTTGAATCAATGCGAAGTCCACTTTGATTTGCAACCACAGAACTTTCCAACACCTAGAGCAAAGGTTGCATATATTGTCTCTCTTTTAGCTGGTTCTGCTCTGAATTGGGTCTCTCCGCTGTGGGAGCGAGCAGATGCATTGCTGAATAATTATACAGAGTTTGTTGCCGCATTCCGACACATCTTTGACAAGCCTGGGCGCACGACTTCTGCTTCCTCAGACCTCCTTCAGATCCGCCGGGGAACACGTACTGTGGGTCAGTACGTCATTCAGTTCCAGACATTGGCATCAGAGTTGAAGTGGAACAACCAGGCATTGGTTGCCGCCTTCTGGCATGGTCTGTCTGACCGCATAAAGGATGAATTGACTACCAGAGATCTACCAGAGCAACTGGAGGCCCTAATCTCTCTATGTGTCAAGTTGGATCTACGTTTACGCTCTCGAGCCTGTGAACGCTCTTGAGGTGATCTTCGCAAGCACCGAGTTATGCCTCCTGTACAGTCTCCACCTATTACTGCTGACGGACCTATGCAGGTAAACAAATTTAGTTTAACACCTGAGGAGCGGTCCGGAAGATTAAAGGGAAGACTGTGTCTCTATTGTGCTGCTGATGGTCATCTGATTGGTTCCTGCCCTGCTCGGTCTGGAAACGCCAGGTCCTAACTTGCAAAGGAGGAGTCAAGTTAGGGACCTTGAATAAAGCTCCTTCATCTCAAGACCTAATATTGCCTGTCACTTTGGAAATGCCAGATGGTCTCCAGTCTTTGTCCGCTTTAGTGGATTGTGGTGCTGCTGGGAATTTTATCACACAAGCTGCAGTGAATAGACTTTCTCTCCCAGTGTCAAAGCTGTCTCATCCAGTTTATCTTACTGCTGTAGACGGAAGCCGTATTGCTGAAGGATCCATCACTCAGCAGACCAAGTCGGTAGTTCTGGGAGTGGGCTTCCTGCATTCTGAGCTCATCAAATTCCTGTTCATACCAAAAGCTACCTATGAGATTGTACTGGGTATGCCTTGGCTTCAATTGCACAATCCACAATTTGACTGGTCTACCTTACAGTTGACGGCGTGGAGTCCCTCCTGTCTCCATTCATGCTTAGCTCAAGTATGTCCATTAAAATCCACAAGTGTAAAACCTCAGTCTGGCCTTCCAGAGGCCTATCAGGAATTCACTCACGTCTTCAGTGAGAAAGCTGCTGATGTCTTACCGCCTCATCGAGAATGGGACTGTCCCATTGATTTGGTCCCAGGGAGCAAGCCACCTAGAGGGCGAACATACCCTCTTTCAGTTCCAGAGACTCTAGCAATTAGCGAATATATAAAGGAGAATTTACAAAAAGGATTTATCCGTCCATCTTCTTCCCCGGCCGGTGTGGGATTCTTCTTTGTTAAGAAGAAGGATGGAGGACTACGCCCCTGTATTGATTATCGGGGTTTAAATGACATCACGATTAAAAACAGCTACCCGTTACCTCTCATCACAGAGCTGTTTGACAGAGTCAGAGGTGCCTCCATCTTCACAAAACTGGATCTTCGCGGGGCTTACAATATAATCAGGATTCGAAGTGGTGATTAGTGGAAAACCGCCTTCAATACTCGTGATGGCCACTACGAATATCTAGTTATGCCCTTCGGCTTGAGTAATGCCCCGGCTGTATTTCAAAACTTTGTCAACGAAGTATTTAGAGATCTCCTGTATAAGTGTGTGGTAGTTTACCTCGATGACATCCTGATATTTTCCCGCGATTTAGTTACTCATCGCCAAAAGCTAAAAGAGGTTCTTCGACGTCTTCGACAGAATCATCTGTATGGCAAACTATCTGAATGCACGTTTGAAGTTTCTTCAATATCTTTCCTGGGATACATTATTTCCGGAACAGACCTTCAAATGGACCCAGCTAAACTAGAAGCCATAGAGAACTGGTCTCTTCCAACAACACTCAAGTCAGTTCAACGTTTTATTGGCTTCGCTAACTAGTACAGGAAGTTTATTAAGGGCTTTTCCACGTTAATAGCCCCAATTGCCTGCCTAACCCGAAAAGGGGGAAATCCTTCCCAATGGTCTGATGAAGCGCTGTCTGCTTTTCATAAAATAAAACAGGCTTTTATTTCAGCTCCCGTGTTACAACAGCCAGATGTCAACAAGGCCTTCATCTTGGAAGTGGACGCCTCAACGGTTGGCGTGGGCGCAGTCCTGTCCCAGGTCGGCGTTGATGGTAAGACTCACCCTTGCCGGTTTTTCTCTCGTAGATTCTTGCCCGCAGAAATGAACTATACCATCGGTGACCAGGAGCTGTTGGCAATCAAATTGGCCCTTGAAGAATGGAGATATCTGCTGGAGGGTGCGAGATTCCCTATTGCCATCTACACGGATCACAAGAACCTTCTTTACTTGAAGGCAGCACAATGTCTGAATCCCCGACAAGCAAGGTGGGCCCTATTCTTTTCTCGTTTTGATTTTAAGTTGAGGTTTAGACCTGGCTCACAAAATGTTAAGGCAGATGCATTATCTCGCTCTATGAGTTCAACTGAGGAATCATCAGAACAAGCTGCTCGACCCATATTAAATCCTGTGGTGTTCGCAGCTACAGGGGTATCCCAAGTTCTACCTCCAGGCAAGATGTTTGTCTCTCCTGAGCTTCGTCCAAATCTCCTGTCCTGGGCTCATACGTCTAAATTTACTGGTCACCCTGGAGTCCTAAAAACTTTCAGGTTTCTGTCCCAAACTTATTGGTGGCCTCATATGAAAGTAGATGATCAAGAATTCATAGCTTCATGTCCCAAATGTGCTCAGCACAAAGTTCCTCGTCAGGCTCCTGCAGGCCAATTGCTACCAAATTCCATTCCCAAGCGCCCCTGGTCTCATTTATCAATGGACTTTATTTCAGACCTTCCTCCCTCTAATGGATATGATACCATCTGGGTAGTGGTTGATAGGTTTTCAAAAATGGCACACTTCATACCACTCATGGGGTTACCCTCTGCTCCAAAGCTGGCACAGTTATTTCTTCGTGAAATCTTTAGGTTACATGGACTTCCATCAGAAATAATATCCGACCGTGGTGTACAGTTTGTGGCAAAGTTTTGGAGGGCTCTGTGTTCTGCGCTACAAGTCAAACTTAAGTTCTCTACGGCCTATCACCCTCAAACAAATGGGCAGACGGAGAGGGTAAATCAAGAGCTTGAGACCTATCTAAGACTGTATATTTCCTCTTCACAGGATGACTGGGTAGATTTATTGCCTTGGGCGGAGTTTGCTCATAATTTCTGTTATCATACTTCTACAGATACAACTCCTTTTTTCGCAGTTTATGGTCAACATCCTAGAGTACCGGATTTCCAAGATTTACCCGTCATAGACGTGCCTGCAGCTGCTTCTGCTCTTCAGCGGTTCTCTCAAATTTGGAAGAAGATTCATCTATCTCTTAAAAAGGTTTCTCAGCGGTATAAAATGTTTGCTGATCGAAAGAGACGAGCAGTTCCTAGTTTAAAGCCAGGCGACAAAGTCTGGTTATCTACTCGGAATCTCCGTCTCAGAGTTCCTTCGATGAAATTTGCCCCACGGTTTATTGGACCATTTCCAGTAGAAAGTGTTATTAATCCGGTGGCTTATAAATTAAAACTGCCTTCTTATTTGAAAATTCCCAACTCATTCCATATTTCTCTCCTCAGACCACTAATTCTCAATCGTTTCCAGAGAGCGCTTCCAGTAGGCCCAAAGGTACAAACTAATCGGGGCGTGGAATACGAGGTGGAAAAGATCTTGGACTCTCGTCATCGCTACGGTCATTTGCAATACCTAATTGACTGGTCTGGATATGGTCCTGAAGAGAGGAGTTGGGTCAATGCTACGGATGTGCACGCTCCACGGTTGGTACAAGCCTTCCACAGACTCTTCCCTGCCAGGCCTCGTGGGTGTTCGGAGCCCACCCATAAAGGAGGGGGTACTGTCAGGAATCGGCGGTTAGCTGCATCTCACCTACCAGCGCGCTGGTGTGCAGGCCTCCGGAGGTCATGGCCCCAGTCACGGCTGTATGGATGCGCTGACCGCGATCGTCATCTCCTGTGTCGCTGAGTACCCCTGAGTCTGGTCATGCGTTTGTGTTCCGCTGTGTGCCGGCATCCGGTCCGTGTGGATGCTGCTATGACTCCTGCACTCAGCTAAACCCGGCATCTAATCCAGCCCTGTGTTTCCAGCCAGAACACTGCGACCAATCACTGCGGAGCAAGGGGTATAAGTTCCTGTCTGGGGCTCACTCTCATCGCCTCGGACAACGAGTCACATACCCTGTGTCTAGTTCTTCCAGTTCCTGCGTTCCTGTTCCCAGCGTTCCCCTGTGGATACTTCATTTGTTCCAGCTTCCATTTCTACAGCTCTCCTGTTACTCCGGACTTCAGCTACATCCAGCTTCAATCCCATCCGCTGTAAGAGACTCTCCTCAGGTGTTCTTTCTCATTACTTACCTGTGCACTAATTGTCAGCATACCATCTGTGCAACTCAGCAGTATAACATCTACTAGCTTAGAGACTGTCTCCTGCTTTAGCCTAAGTGTGGCTATATGGACTTGTGCTTTACAGAGACTGTGAGTTACTCATATATTCCGGAGTTCTGCTTTCCTAACCATTATCAGTTTACCCTGTGTTATTCAGAGACTGTGTATTTCCAAATACTACTGGAGTTCTGTTATTTCATCTGCATTCATTATCAAGTTATTTTACGTTCTGCTGCAAGAGACTTTTATGTTGTTTGGATTCAGTTACCTGTCACAGTTTTCCACATTACCGGTTTCCATTGTATTCAGTATTATACCATCTGCTTTGCATTAATAAATATCAGCGCTTATGCGCAGGACTTTCATACTGCCTCCCCGCTTTGTCCATCGCACCAACACTGACCCACTAGCGCCCCCGCTGGGGACAGACAAAACCAGAGACCTGACAACTGGCCCTCCTCCATCTTCTAGAGGCCTTACTGCCTCCACCAAAAACCCCAGGCCCTCAAGTCTCTTCAGTGACTGTACATCCAGGTACCTAATGATCTCATGCCAGGGTGGAACTTCTAACTTCCTCTACTTAATGTGCACTAACTTACAGTTCAGATATTGCTGACAAAGGACAAAACTCCACTGTAGGTGGATGTATATATTCAGCACACATCTAATTTCACAAATTATAATCTTTATTCACCCGCGTAACATGCCTCACAATAAAAGCAGCAGAATAAACTTATACTATTCTCCCTTATCCAATCAGGCACTGCTTTTGGTGTGAGGCATATATATTCATTTAATAACAACACTAGTAAGCATAGATGCAGTCTACCCTTTTGCTAATAGAGTGTGAAACATATTATTTGTTTAAAATGAATATTCACTGCAGTTTCATTTTAATTTTAATTCACAGTTGCAGCAATTCATTCTTTTTGCATAAACGGGTGTTTTAATTACTTTTGTCCAATCAGGCGCAGTTTGTGTCCAGCTTCATCATCAGTTCACAACTTGCATTAGAGTTTCAGTACCTGCTACTCAGATCCCTCCAGGGAGATGTGATCATGTTGTTTTGGCAGCCAATTAGCCCGCAAATCACATTAACTTGCCCACACTCCACACTTAATGTACTTTGTTTGCCTCTACACACCACCTTCAATTCTTGTCCCAGCCCTTTAGTCGTAGGGAGTAACAAGTGCAACCTGTGTGAAAAAGCAGAATTTACATTAATTTCCAACTCTGAATAACATGTGAATAGAAACCAGGTCTTATGTACTAATAATACAGAATCGCATTCCATATAAAGTCTTCCTTCATAATCTGATATAGAGTAGGTTTATATGAAGCACTGGTAATAATATTGGCCAAAAACCATTTTGTCCTAAGGTGTAAAACGTATACTTTTTTTATCCAAAAAAGCAATTCTATATTTCCCGTCAAACTCAGTTTTCTTGTGGCATCAGGCTTATTTTTCTCATTATGGAGTATAAAATAACCATATTATGATTTTTTTTTATATTAAGCAGAATTTGCAGAACTGATAAAATTTCTCCTGAAAAGATGCACTTGTGTTTTGTAAAGGTGTTACTTCAGTCATGGGGACTCTTGTCATGAACAGAATATGGATGAATGGCGATTTTCATTGATTCCTCAAGTCATCTTAAATGTGGTCCTTCTTCAAAACGGAAATGCATTTCCCTATGTGTCTAATGCACATTTCTATAAACATGAAAGAGTCTTACAACAGAATTAAATTGCTTTTAGAAAGCTTCAGTATCAGATATTTAAGTGGAAAATCTGCGGTAAGCTAAAGTAGAGTTGCCATCCTATCCCTTTAATCTGGGACACATATGAATTACACAGGTTCTGTGGCTGGCTAAATTCAAGCCTGCATTTCACATGATTTTTAGTCAGCCATAGAACCTGTGTAATGGTATACTATAGGTGTCCCGGATTCAAAATATATTATGGCAATCCTATCTAAAGAGTTTATCTTACTGGAAGAATAGGAACAAGCAAAACCATCCTTCTCCCTCCTACTCCTCTTACCCGCTCCCTACTCCCTGTGTTGCCCACTAAGGCTCTTCGTCCTATATCGATACCCCAACAACTTTCCTTGACTTTGTCTTCACCGATCTGTGTGCTCCCTCTGACCTCTCGAACTCTCCCTAACTGCCGTCTGACCACCATCTACTCTCCTTCACTCTCTCACTTCCTCCACTCCTCCCCTTGCCAAAAGCTACCATCACCAGACTCAGTCTCAAGACTCTCAACCTCATTGTCCTATCCTCCTCACTCATACTCTACTCTCCTCTATAGCCACCATGGCATACCCCAACCATACAGCCTCCTTCTGCAAAATCATCCTAATTTTCACACTCAGTTTATTTACCCCATCTTCTCTGTCCCCCTCCACAATTCCAAACCCCAACCCTTGCACTCCAAACTGACCCGGTTGCTGCAAAAATGCACTTCTGAGTGTCTCTGGAAGAAATCTTGCTCTCTGGCAGCCTTCCTCCAACTCAAGTTTGTCCTCTCTTCCTTCAGCTCTGCCCTCTCCCTCGCCAAGCATCCTTCTTCCACTCATCTCCTCTCAGTCCTCCAATCCCCCTGCCTCTTCGATATTTTCAGCACTCTAATTGATCCCCCCCTTCCTCCCCTCCCATTCTTCCTCACTGTGACTAAATTTGCCACCTTTTTCTATTCCAAAATTGAGGCAATTCATCATGAAATCTACCCCGCTGCAAGCCCATCCCCTACTATCCTATCCTTCTTGACACCCTCCACCTGCCCCCTGCAACCCCTCCCTTATTACCTCCTCCGCATCCTCTCCACCACTGCCTACTCTCACCTTCCTCACGTCTTCGACATATCTCTTTCCACATATATCTTTCCCTCGTCGATCCAACTTGCTCTTGTCTTACCTATTCTCAAGAAACCCAACCTTGATTTGTCCTCACCTGCTAGCTACCGCCTCCCTTTTCTTCTCCCTTTCCCCTCCAAACTGCTTTAGTGATTTGTCTACAACAATCTCACCAGCTTGATCCTCTCCAGTCTGGCTTTCACCCACTTTACTCCACTGAAACTTCCCTAGTCAAAGTCACCAAGTCAGCCAAATCCAGGGGCCACTTCTCTCTGTTCATCTTCCTGGACTTCTCTGCGGCCTTCAACACCATGGACCATCCTTTCTCCTTCAAACCCTTCAGACCATTTTCCTCTCTAGCACCATGCATGCTTGGTTTACCTCCTACCTCACCAACCTATCCTTCTCTGTGTCTGCCTCCAGCTCCACCTCACTTCTTCCATCCTTCCCATTACACCTCCCTGTATACCTCACCAACCTATCCTTCTCTGTGTCTGCCTCCAGCTCCACCTCACTTCTTCCATCCTTCCCATTACGCCTCCCTGTATACCTCTTCCCTGGGAGAGCTTATCAGTTCTTTTGGCCTCCAATACCACCTCTATGCCAACAACACACAACTGTACCTCTCTTCTCCTAACCTCTCCCCTTCTGTCCTCTCTCAGTTATCCAGCTGCCTCTCTGCCATCTCCTCCTGGATGTCTGAGTGCTTTTGGAAGCCCAGCATGGACAAAACTCTGCTGCTTGTGTGTCATCCTTGACTCTACCCTCTCCTTTGCCCCCCACATTCAATCTCTGGCTCAATCTTGTCAGTTCCAGCTATGCAACATCACTCACATCAGATCGCTCCATTGTGTTCTCCCTGACCCTGCATAGCTTGAAATATGCTCTGATACACCTGTTTATTAAAGTGTACCCTTCCACCACATAATCTTGTCACCAGGTCGCTCACCCCACCCTCCTACCTAAGTCATCTCTACCTCACTACCTCCTGCCCTCAGGTCTCCATCCACATGGTCACCCTTTATGTCATCTGTAAGTCTCCCCACTCCCCTAGATTGCAAGCTCCTAGGAGCAGGGTCCTCCTCCCTACTGTTCTCACAGACCTCTACTCTAGCTCTTCAATGGCAGCCATCACCTGCTCAATGGTCATTTAGCCCTGAAGTCCTCTCATTCACAGCCGTTCGTCTCTTCCAGCAACTCTACTTCTGCTACTCCACCCTTCGCTGATTAATCCCTCACTCACCGTGCTGTATTGTTTACAGATAATTGTGGAACTGTGTTACCTGTGCTCTGTTTATGTCTTTGTTACTATAATGCTATGTAATCTTCTGTGTATCCTGTACTGTTCTACTGTTGCTGTATATATGTCGCTGCAGATAACTAGTGGCACCTTATAAATAAAATGTAATAATAATAATAATAATGATGATAATGATAATAGTAGTGCTGCTGTCCCCTGTGGTGTCTGTCCAGCATGTTCTAGCCTTAGTAGGCCTTGGCACATCTCTAATCCTGCAGCCTGGAATATTTGTCTATTTTAACAGCTGTGGGCTGTTCCTTGTGTCACTGATGTATACCTGCCTCGTAATGTTTCCTTTGCCAGTTCATTGTGTCACTTCTTCCAAGTCTGATGCTTATTTTGTCCTGGGCATCAGTGTTTTCAGCAATTCCTGTATTTTTGCAGGGACCCTGCATTATTCTACTCCATGCTTCTCACTCTCAAGTTCTCTGCAATTGTTCAGTTGTTAGCTTCTCAGCAAGGACTCTGCTTTACACTAAAGTGCCTGCTCTCCTGCAAATGCCCTGCAATACTTAGTGCTTGCCTACATATAGTGACTCTGTTCTCAGCAAAGTATTCGCCATTTATTACAGTGTATACTCCTCTACAAGTGTTCAACATTTATTACAGTATCTGCTTCAGAAATTACCCGTTTTATATCAAATGCTTGTCTATCTACAGTGACTCTGCATCTGCAAATGTTCTGCATTCATCACAAACTTTATTAGTGTATTTATTGTTGCATTGTGTTATCTACAGAATCTGCATCAGTTATTTCCCTGATTATACCAATTGTTTGGTTATCTACAGTACTCTGCTAGCAGGGCAATATTAACATATTGACACACTGGGCAGCTGCTCAAGACCCCACGATCCTATGATCATTTTGAGTAGGGGCAGGTGGTAGTCACACAGTGGTGAGGCAGCATGCTCTGCCTGCTTCCCAGGCTGCAATCGGACTGTCACGTCTAGCAGAGTTTGAGGATCCGGCAGCTGAGATTTGCCCGAGGAGGTAGCAGGCTGTGAATGAACCAGATGAGGGGGCTGGATATAAGTCCTTTGCATGGGACATGGAGCAATGAAGAACGTAGGCAGGGTTGGAGAGTCAATGGAAAGTATTTATTATGTACAGGGCTGAGGTAGAGAACCGAGGCTAGAGCACGATGGTTAAAGATGTGGCTGGAAGCAAAGAACTGTGGACTGTGATTTGAAAGACGAGACTGTTGATGATGAACTGTGGAACTGTGGAAGATGGTTGAAGACGTGGCTGGAGACAAGGACTGTGGTTTGGAAAACGAGGCTGAAGATAATAATCTGCAGGCTGTGGTCGGTGGTACAAAGGCGTGGCTGGTGAAGGAGATCTGTGGAGTGTGGCTTGAAAGACGAGGCAGAAGACCCGGGCCGACTGTGCCCAAAGTCTTACTGGACCGTGTTTTCCAGGGGCGCTTCCACAGGCAGTAGCAGGCTAGAAACGGCAGGGCTGCAGCAGAAACGGAGAACTGACCAAGCAGGATCATGAGGAACCAGAATACAGCAGGAATCCTGGGAGCACAGGCTAAAGCACCTACAACAGGGTTGTAACTTCAAGCACTGGCGTCCCTGTCCTAAACTAGCCCCCTTTTATAGGGAGAGCTTCCCCTGGATTGGCTGGAAGAAACAGGAAACAGGAACTATGCTTAAAACTTGGTCTCCAACATGGCGGCGCCCAGTAATGCAGACCTTTTTGCAAAGCCACATTGCTCACTGCCCCCTGGTTTCCAAGCAACGGCTCAGCAAGAGTGACCCGCTGTAGCGGCGTCCCGCCGCCACGAGCTGACCCCCTCACCGCCGCTACTGCTGCCCACGGATCCGGCGCAGCAGCCCACCTCCGCCGCTGCCCGCACATCGCCAAGGAAGCCAGCCCCGCGGCCCCGGCGTACTGGTAAGACTCCGGATGCTGACACGGACAGTGAATTGCTATCAGCATGCTGATTGGTGGTAGCTGGAGCTACCCACCAACCAGAGTGCTGTATTCACTACCTGCCTCCTCCTCTACAGCCAGTGAATGGATGTCAACATGCTGATTAGTGGATGTTTGGAGCTATACACCAATCAGAATGCCAACAGCCATTCACTATATGGAAGCATGCAGAGATATGGCACAGAACCACATGAGGGTCATGTTATGATATATTTTTTAATTAGTACCCGTGGATGGTGCTGCTAAAACTGCCCTAGCTGCTGGTATACCATAAGCTGCTAGTATCTGGTTTCTCAGCTTTGGGTTCCTGGTAGTGAAGGATAATGTTCAAGTTCCAGTTCTATCTTCAGTATGTAGATTCCAAGCCTGTACCAGACTCCAGCTCATACCCTCTGTGTATATCCAGCACCAGCTCATTTCAGCCTCAGCCACTGACCCTTTATGTATATTTATTGAATTACTATCCCCCTGCCCTTTATGTATAACTATTGAATTTTTAAGTCACAGTCACTGTCGACCTGACCACCCATCCAAGCAAATATTATTTTTTTAATAACTAGATGTTAACTTTTGTCAGTGCTGCATCTGCAGACTCACTCATCATTTTCAGCCCCCACAACGGTGCTGTGAGGAAATCTGGCCCAATACATCCACTTGTTCACAGGCACTAGATTATAACACAGACGTATACTCCAGTGAAATATACAATATAGTACCATATATTGAAATTTCTATGACCTGGCTATATTTCAACTAATTCTGGTCATACATGGTATGATTAACTGGCTGATCAGCCCAATATCGGCGGATCGCCCAGATAATTGCGAAGCATATGTGGGCGACTGTTTCGAAAATATCTATTGGTCAGGCATGCCAGATCGTCCAGCATGTTTGTTTGACACATTATTTTCAAAGCTGAAAGTTGCCTGACTTCTCATGGGAAGTAACTGGGATACGTCTTCTGCCCTGGGGCGGAGTGCCAATATTGTGGCCAATGTACTGTGAGTGATCTCACAGTGTATGGCCAATAATATTTGTAGTGTCCAAGGCTGCCAGATAAAATGCCTGTCAGCCTAAGAGGCATTTTATCTGTACGTGTATGCCGCCCACTGTAGGAAACTGTGGCCACTTGGCTGAATGTTGATACATTGTGTTGCCAAACTGTATCATAAACAGTAACAGAACAAAATACCACCTGGAATATTGTTGGTATAAAAGAGATCTTTATTATTCTGTTAGACCCTATTTATTAGATACATTTATCGCAATTTATTGTGTTTGTCCTTGTGGGGCAGATGTACTAAACTTTGTAGAGTAATAAAGTGGGGAGAGATAAATTATCAACCAATCAGCTCCTAACTGCCAGTTTTCAAACACAGCCTGTAACATGGCAGTTAAGAGCTGATTGGCTTGTACTTTATCTCTTTCCACTTTATCACTCCCCAAAAGGGTGTGGCTATTTGAATTTGCTTAGACAGGGCTTGATAAGGATCTGTAATGCTACTGATAAGTTTCCTGTTACAGTATTTCAAAGTAAAATGTATTCCAGAAACGGTGTTAAACATTCTTAGTGCCGTAACTAGACATTTTAGCGCTGTGTGCAAGAAACATCATTGGCGCCCCCCACCCCCCCTTACATATAAAACAGGGTGAGTGCGCGCCATAGGCGCGCGTAAAAAGTTTAGGGGCGTGGCTTCATGGGGAAGAGGAGTGGACACAAAATAATACCAATACATTTTACACTGTACAGAAGTCTCCATTATTCAAATGACACCACACAGTAGCGTCACTTACACACACATTATGCCAAGTAGAGCCCCATTTTACACATTACAGCAGGTAGTCCCTGTCACACATTATGCCAGGCAGAGTCCCATCTTTACACATTAAGGTAGGTAGAGTCCTGTCAAACATTATGCCAGGCGGAGTCCCCTTTTTACACATTACAGCAGCAGAGCCCCCTTTTTACACATTATGGGCCTAATTCAGAGTTGATCACAGCAGCTAATTTGTTAGCAGTTGGGCAAAACCATGTGCATTGCAGGGGGGGCAGATATAACTTGTGCAGAGAGAGTTAGATTTGGGTGGGGTGTGTTCAAACTGAAATCAAATTGCAGTGTAAAAATAAAGCAGCCAGTATTTACCCTGCACAGAAACAATATAAACC
The DNA here is from genome assembly GCF_028390025.1 of Pseudophryne corroboree. Taxonomy (NCBI): domain Eukaryota; kingdom Metazoa; phylum Chordata; class Amphibia; order Anura; family Myobatrachidae; genus Pseudophryne; species Pseudophryne corroboree. Next base: position 719,688,736 of record NC_086445.1, read on the forward strand.
ACCCAAATCTAACTCTCTCTGCACATATTATATTTGCCCCCAATGCAGTGCACATGGTTTTGGCCAGCTGCTAACAAATTTGCTTCTGCGATCATCTCTGAATTACCCCCTACAGCAGCAGAGTCCCCCTTTTTATTTTTACACATTATGGCAGGCACAGCTCCCCTTTTTATACATTACAGCAGCAGAGTACCCTTTTTACACATTACAGCAGGCAGAGTCCCCCTTTTTACACATTACGGCAGGCAGAGTCCCCCTTTTTTACATTAGGCAGCAGAGTACATGGGATCACTAATTACACTGTGCCCCAGGCCTCACCTTCCTTCTTCTAGTGTGTGAAGAGCGGTACCACAGGCTGACTCAGACTGTTCAGAGGGCTGGAGCAGCAGCAGCAGCAACAGCTACAGCCGCCTCTCCTTCCACCCCCAACTCCAGCTCCGAACTCATCCTAGGACCGGGTCTTCTCCTCTGTCACAACAATGGCTGTGCAGGCTGTAAATCCAGCCCTGCTGTGGAGAGATCACGTGACCGTGGCTGCAGCCGACAGCAGGGTTGTATCTACAGGTCCAAGCCCCTGGCAAAGTAAGGGACTGGAATCCCTTATTTTCTATGTTATACTGTAGATATAGATATATATCTATATAGTTGTTGAAGCGGCATTTTGAAGTGGGGTCATGGGGATTTTGTATTCACCCTACAAAAGGGTGAGTGTCCTTTAGATGGGATGCAGTCAAGATCCCGCCAGATGGAATCCCGGCGGTCAAAATACCGACACCAAAATCCCGACCGGCACAATCCTGACATATTCTCCCTCCATGGGTGTCCACGACACCTATAGAGGGAGAATAAAATAGTGTGCCGAGCGTAGCGAGGCACTGTGCCTGCAGTGTGCCCTGTCGGGATTGTGCCGGTTGGGATTCCTGTGTCGGTATTTCGACTGCCGGGATCCCATCTAGCAGGATTTCATACTGATCCCCTTTAGAGTACAGGGAAGGGGGGGGGGGCAGACTGGAGTGGTGAGCCCTTCATCAGCCTCTTCCTATGCCTCTCGACACCCTACTCTCACCCCTCAGTACATTCCTATGCACCTCATCACTGTCCTCAGCCACTCTCCTTTCCTCAGGGAGAGGAGAAGGAGGGGGAGAGAGAGAAAGAGGATAGAGAGGGGGGAGAGAGAGCAAGGACGAAGAGGAGAGAGGGGAAAAGGAGAGAGGATAGAGAGGGGGTGAGAGAGAGGGTAGGGGAGAGAAAAGATAGGTGAGAAGGGAGAAGAGAGAGGTGTAGGGAGAGAGTTGAGAGATAGGGGGTGAGAATGAGAGGAGAGAAAGAGGAGAGGGGGAAGGAGAGAGAGAGGGCGTGCATGTGGATGAGAGAGGGAGTATTAGGGTCCCGTTCCTTAGGGCAACTGGGGGATGGGGACTGTTTAGGAGCAAAGCTTCCTCCGGCAGTATGCTGGTATTTATTGATTTCCTGCTGCAATTAACTCAGGGTACATTAACTCAACCCTTAAGCATGGGCAGAATTCTTTCTTGTGTAGGAGCGTGATGATGCGGGAGTGGCTAGTGTGCCCATAAGTTAGATCATGCCTGCGGCTCCTTTTTTTATAATCATCTCACCTCAATTCCTCTTCTATCTTCTACTGGGCTGCAGCCGGATGCTTTGTTGGCTGCCGTGCACAATCAGTTCTGCTGCATACCGGACCACTGCAACCGTGTAAATGACACCAGATAAGGTGGGAAGAGGGGTGCCGCAGGCTACACGATCACTGCAGGCCACAGTGATTGGGACGTGGCCACTTATGATGACACAGCATGACGTGAGCTCTGCAGCGGCCGCTGTATAGTAAACAGCTAAGCCGCTGAGTACAGGCAGTTATATGCTGTTTTACAGACACTGTCACATAGCAGCCGCAGCTATAGCCGTGTGAAACACTAGACCACCAGGGCTGTCCGAGGCACGGAGGAGACCTGGAGAAGACTTTGTATTGCAACGGAGCAGCCGGGATTGACCGTGGTGCATGGCACCCTGCTCAGTACGTCATTGCCACACTACCAGAGCAGGGCGGCCAATTTGGGGACAAGGCGCATGTGATGCACTCCTATCACAAGTGCGCTGTGAGCAAAGCACACAGTGCACACACCTAGTTATGGCACTGCTTACAGTACATGGGTGGAATGTAATAGGGTGTAAATCAACCTGGTTTGCCACTGTAAATGATTGCCACTTGTTAAAAAAAACAGGAAAACTCTCACAAAATCTCTCACATCCTGATTCTCACCCCCTATTACATTCCCCCATGGTGGGATATTCTAAAGTTTGTAGCTTGATCTTTTTCTGGGAATATTATACTATGATTTATTATTATTTGTGCATTTGGTATTCTGACCACCATATAAGAGCTTTGTAAAGTTAGAACATACAGAATATCCCAATTATGCTGAATTCATCATACTTTCTCAGCTACTATACGATGGTGTTTAGTTGCAAAGATTGCATGCGGCAATTATTTAATTGACCCAAAGTTTGCATGTAGTTGGTGAGTTTCTTTTTAGTCCACTCTTAGAGCTCCAACAGAGCTTGTTAATTCAATGCCTCTAACGCTTAATTTTTAGCCAAGGTGAGGTTCATCTGTATACATGTAAAGTCCTTGCTGTCAACAAAGCCATACACACATACATTCCCAGTAATTTGTATTGCTTCATGTTCCAAGCAATTCTTTTTTGTAAACAGACAACACTTTTCTGTTTAACATGCATTAAAATGTAATTAGCCTCAAAGGAAGTGCATGATAAATACTATAGAAGCTTTATTTTGCACTAACAACATATGTGTTTGATCTACTTTAGTAGAATGGGTGTAGTATGGTATGCCGGTGGCTGGGATCCCGGCGGCCAGCATATCGGCGCCTGGATCCCGACCGCCGGCATACCACAGCTGGGAGAGCGCAAATTAGCCCCTTGCGTGCTCGCTGCGCTTGCCATGCTGCGCTCGCCATGCTGCGCTCGCCACGCTGCAGGCATGGTGGCGTGCTACGTGCACCACGCTATTTATTCTCCCTCCAGGGGGATCGTGAACCACCAAAAGGGAGAATAGTTGTCGGTATGCCGGGTGTCGGGATTCCGGTGCCGGCGGTATACTGAGCGCCGGGATCCCGACGGCCGGCACACTGAATACCACCCAGTAGAACATCCTGTGCCATGACCCTTGTAAACAGAAGTTCCCAAAAACAAAATAAATTCTGTAACTTACAGTTTTTTTTAAAAGGTAGGATGTCCATCATAAATTCGGGAACATATTCACGAAATATTCCACAGTAAAATAGACTTCCTGGCATAAAGATATGCTTAAAAAATAAACCATTTTACATAAATGAAAATATCGGGTGGTATTTAGGTAGCCGGCTGTTGGGATCCCGGCGCACAGTATACAGGTGCCGGAATCCTGACACCTGGCATACCGACACCTTTTCTCCCTCTTGGGGGTGCACGACCCCCCTGGAGGTAGAATAGCTAGCATGGCGCACAGCGCGCCACCATGCCCGCAGCGTGGCGAGCACAGCGAACCTGCAAGGGGCTTATTTGCGCTCTCCCATAGGGTTACAAGAGAAACTCCCGGTGGGCCCCACCTTCACTTCTAGGGATCAGGTTCACTTATGCACTTGAATTATACATATTTTCCGTTATACTGTACAGACAGTAAATTTAGGTATACCAATAGCGCTGTTAACACATGTTCACATACAGAAAAATATCTTACATCAACAATGGTTTCCTATTGCAGCTTAGCAGAAGGAAATTCTGTGAGTAGCAGGCCACAAATCGACAATAGGCTCGTATCTCAGATGTATTCACCTCATAAATGAGGATAGGAGTCACCTTCAAATATTTAAAAAACAAATGGACATGGTGCAAGTACAGCCAGATATTTGAATAGTCGTGGTGACTGACGTATTTGGGGACTACTATTGACCGACACAGCTTCCTGTTACCAGTGGGTTGGAGATTCCGGAGCTCTGATCTGCTTCCTTGTTGAAGACCTGGGAGAGTAACGGTGTTGATGCCTGGTCCTATGTCCTAACCCACAATAGTGGTTACATGCTTATGTTTTCTCTCTGTTTGTGAGTTTCTTGTATTAAAATAACCTTTTTATTCAAATATCTGGCTGTACTTGCACCATGTCCATTTGTTTTTTAAATATTTGAAGGTGACTCCTATCCTCATTTATGAGGTGAATACATCTGAGATACGAGCCTATTGTCGATTTGTGGCCTGCTACTCACAGAATTTCCTTCTGCTAAGCTGCAATAGGAAACCATTGTTGATGTAAGATATTTTTCTGTATGTGAACATGTGTTAACAGCGCTATTGGTATACCTATATTTACTGTGTGTATGACTATTCTGAGACTAGTGAAGAGTCTCGTTCAGGTTTACTAAAGCTGCATTTAACGATTGGCGCTGTGTGTGAATTACCTTCCTTTCTATTGACTTATACTGTACAGGACTATGGTGTTTACACACGGTGAGATACTTGCTAGGCCCAATTTTCACTTGCCATTTCCCTTGAACTCCCCAGAGCCCAGCACCACGATTTTGACTAACTTTTCTTGAGATATGGACTATGTGTGCTTACGATTTTGGCTTATGTGAGATTTTGGCTTATGTGAGATGTCATTGACATGTGAGATGAACTAGATAGTACACCGATCTAGCAAGGATTGACTTGCCTGCACAGTCTATCTTTTCTTGCGATGCCGACCTGGCGGGACCGCGCATCGGGATCGATGTACCAGATGAATAACAGCAATGCACTGTAGAAAATACACCATACGGTGTGTACACACGTTGAGATATTTTCTTTCGATTTTGACTATATAGTCAAAATCACAAGAAAAGTTAGTGCAGATCGCAAGGTGAAAATCACCGGGCAAAAGTCCTGCTTGCCCGTGGCAAGATCCGCTACTGTCCTTAGGCACATGAGGCATATGCCTAGGAGTACCACTTGCTGGGGGGGACACTTGTTTTATTACTGTCATTAAGACATTTACCAGTAACTATAAAATATTTCCACTATATTGTACTGTACGCTATCTAGAGTGGGCGCGGATGAGTAGGACATGTGCAGACTACTGTTGCAAGCTGTTCTAATTAGTAGCTATGAATGTAATTAGTAAATATGAATGCATAATTAAAAATAAAATAAAATGTCATAGCTCATGTCTTGTTTTATTATGCTATATTAAACTACCAACAATTACTGTTGTGCCTAGGGGTGACCTGACCCCTAAATCCGCCCCTGGTGCCACTCACATCCTCTACAGCCAGAGCTATTTTTCAGGCAGAACCAGCAGTAACTCATTTCTTGAACTTTTCATTAAGTATAACATAATCAGGAACTGGGTTCCTCAACCTGTCCTGGACTAAAATGTATTTTCCATAAGATAAGTTTTATTTTAAAGTCCATTTTGAGTGCTTTTTTCCCCTAAAAACTATAAATAATTTTATTTTAAGTCCATTTTTAGTGCCTTCTTTTCTAAAAATGATATCACTTTTTTTAATAGCTCCGCCCCCATACCCATAGTTTCCGAATCTATTTTTCCAGAATAATAGTACTGCCTACAGCTCTTCTCTCCATATTATGTACACCTCTAGAATTCCTGCTGGTCATGACCATTTTGGCTAACTCCAAATAACCAGAATGGATATAGCAAATGATGAAACACAGCACTCTTGTGGTTGCTTATTAGCGAAACAGAGAGAAGATTGAAATGTAGTGAAATTTTATGATTGGTTTTGTTATGTGAATGATAACAGTTTAAAAAAATACAAATGGTGTGATTTATCTAAGCTTGGAGAGAGAGATAAGTACTAACAAACCGCTTCTGTCGTGTTATGGTCTGTGTTTAAAAAGAGACAGTAACTGATTGATTGGTACTTTATCTCTCTTCACTTCATCTCTCCAAGCTTTGATAAAGCTCCCCCCAGCGAGGTATTTGGCATTTTGTAATTGTCCAGATAGTTAGTTCATTTCACTTGTTTAGTGTAAAGTGGTTGAAATTAGCTCCTTTAACCCGCTGTTTATAAGGTAGTGTTTGTAATTGGATATTATCCTCACCGGTAGTCCCATACTGAGGTGGTATATGCTCCATATAGTTCTCCATTGGGGTTCGGTATGTAACACCGCCAAGAGCCGGATTAAGACCATGGGGGGCCCGGGGCACCTAAGACAGTGGGTCCCCTAATAAATAGAAGGCAGATGAGTTATATCAACATATATGTATGTATATATATATATATATATATATATATATATATATATATATATATACACGCACACACATACACACATACACACATACACACATATATACAAATACTACCTTACTTTTATACACATGCCAGTCGAGCCAAACTCCGCTGTGCGCTAGCTCCACGATCAAGCTTTTCTCCTTCCCTGCGCTCCCGTCCCCACTGCAGCGGCAGCTGCACAGACAGAACAGCTGAGCTGAGCGACGGCTCAGCTGTCCAATAATGTATGAATGAAGCAGCCTGCCGCTCAGTCATTGGCTGGGCGCGCAGGCTGCAGGGGCAGGCTGCTTCATTCATACATTATTGGACAACTGAGAGACAGTAACTCAGCTCAGCTGTCCTGTCTGTGCGGCTGCCGCTGCAGTGGGGACGGGAGCACAGCACCGCAGATTGGATCGGAAGAGAGATCCGATCTGTGGTGTGGCAGGGGGCCCCTTTGGGAAGGGGGGCCCTGGGGGTACGTATCCCCTAATCCGGCTCTGATACCTCCGCCCGGGATGCCGAATTTCACTATCCCGACATTGGCATCCCAAGAGTTGGCATGCCGGCAGGGTGGCATGCCGACAACTAAGCTCCTTGCGGGCTCGCTGCACTCGCCACAGGTTCTATTCTCTCTCTATGGGTGGACACCCATAGAGGGGGAATCACCTACCTCTTCAGGTATACCAGTGGCGGTATGGTGACCCCGTTGGGATCCCGGCATCTGTATTGTGACTGCCGGGATCCCGACTGTTGGTATGATGACCACATACCCCCCCTAGTGTGTATCCTCTACACCACTTCCAAGTAAAATACATACAGGTATCATTACATAACAGACTGGACATTTTAACAGGATCTGTATATGGGGACATGTACCAAGTACACTTTGTAGCAGTTTATTCTAATTGGTCCTGGTCCTCTCTTCTGATATTGTACTTCAAACTAGAGGTGCAGATGGTAGTGGAAAACAATCTAACATAGTGTTCGTACTGTATGAAAACTATTTCATTATTCAAAAATTGACAGGCGGCTGTGATCAATAACAAATGGCACAAATGCAAAGCTCATAGAATTTGCTGAGAGTCTGACTCAAATTATGGGTATTGTTCAGCACAATTCATCACAGGGTTGTGACTTCATCATGGGTTTGAGTAAAGCAGATGGAGACCTTTGTTAAAAAGCACTTAAGGTGGAACAGTAGGGGAAAGTGAGTCTGATGGATGGCCACAATGTCAACGCAGTCAGCAGTCAGGCTGCAGCAATCTAGACTAATCAATGTGTGGACATTGAAGAAATTGCCCAAACCCTATTCCATTCATTGGCACATTAAACCTCTGGTCTTTTGGGTACTGAAACCATGGATGGGTTGGAATGGAAAACCAGCCTGGGCAATTTAGGGAAGCAGCCCTAATGGGGGTGGTGTCTGTCGAGGGGTTGTGGTCTGATAAGGGAGGTGGGATCGCTCCTCATAGGGCCTGATTCTGAGTTGGACACAGTTGAGGTCTTCCTTATGTCTTTTGCTGCAGTTAAGTCTTCGACTTTATGCTAATGCCCAGTGACAGATTAAGATACACATGGGCCTGAAGCTGAATATTATGAAGGGCCTGTTTTGTGCTGCTGCAGGAGGTAAGAGCAGTGATGTGGCAATGTAGCTCTTTCACTGCCATCTTTTCTCATATCATTACCCACTCCAAAGCTGTTTTATTGCTCCTGCTCTGCATATCTCCATGATTGCCTCCTCCATGCTCTCTCATTACCCATTCCAAAGCTCTCACAATGCTAGATCACTCCATATAGCACTGCTCACCACACAGCTTAGACTGCCACGTCACAGCTACCTCTGCCCCCTTCTAAATGTACTGCTTCCTCACTGCTCACACTGCCCCATCACACCTCACCGCTCACCTTGCAGCTCACTCTGCTCCCGTCACACCTCACTGCTACCGCTGCAACTCACACTGTCCCATCATACCTCACTGCTCCATCTGCAGCTCACTGCCACCTTCATATGCCTCACACTTTACTGCTCACCTCACAGCTCACTACCCCACAACCACAGGTCCCTCTGCTCCCCTCAAACCTTACTGCTCCCACTGTAGCTCACTGCCACCATCATGCATCACACTGACCTATTACACCTTACTGCTCACTCCCCCACAACCATACCTCACACTGTCCCATCATGCATCACACTGACCTATTACACCTTACTGCTCACTCCCCCACAACCATACCTCACACTGTCCCATCATGCATCACACTGACCTATTACACCTTACTGCTCACTCCCCCACAACCATACCTCACACTGTCCCATCACGCCTCACTTCTTCCCCTGCAGCTCACTGCCATCCTCATGCCTCACACTATCCCCTCACACCTCATAGTTAGCATATCTAAAGATCCATGTACAAATGACAACAAAACACATCTCATTAGGGCATGCTTAGCTTACTGCTTTGCACTTGCACATTAACACCACTAACCTGCCTCTGTAGGAGTAAATACCAGATACATTCAGCTCTGAATGCAGATCCTAGTTGTGCGCATTGCGTCAAAAATTCTTAACTTGTCTCATCTTTACATTATGCAAATACACTTTAGTGACTTTTCTGAAACTTTTTCTGAACAATCAACTAATGTTATGATTTGCTGTAGTATAAGTTCTTATGATGTCCCCAACGATATACAATGTGTCCAGCATGGGAGTATATTTTGATACCCCCTGTGCACATTAAAAATATTACAGGCATCAACTGAAAGGTGTTCCACAAATTGATTACTGCCTCCACTGTTTCAGGCTCATCTTCATGTCAGTTATAATAGAGCCCTGCTTGGCAGGTGATTTGATGAGTAGCAGACCATGTGTTCTCACAAATCTCATATTAATTGATTCTGCATTGGAGCAAAATATCCTGTGTTTGTCACAATCCAGGATTTTCTGACCTGTGGGAATGAGCCAGGGAGCTCTGACTGCTGTAAAAGCACAGTCCTGCTTCAAAGGGACATAAAGGGAGTCTGTACATGAATATGAAGGGGCCCCATTAATCTTAAAGGCATAAAGTGAATAGGGGGGTAGGTGGTACTTTGAACATAAAGTCACAGGCCAGCCATTGTTTCAGCAACAGTAATATAATACAGGCCCGTCTAAGTGGAGATGTTGCACATGGCAACCAATTAGATTCCACTTAACATTTATCTAGCTACTTTTTAGAAGATAATAGGTAGAATCCGAATGGTTGCTATGGGCAACATCTCCACTTCTAAAAAACACACACCTTAGTAAATATACCTCATACAGTAACTTACAAACAGCAGATTACACTGTCACTGGCTGGGACGGCCCTGGATCGGCAACAACTTCTCCTCTCCCTCCCTGATAGCAGCAGCAATACTGAGCCTGAGTTCCCGTGTAGCCCATATCCTGCTGAGTTCAGTGTAGCCCCGTCCCCTGCTTAGTCTCCTGTGACCCCTGCTGGAGCCATGCTATTCTACTGCTGCTTCGGGCTAATGGCTCCCAGTCAACAATGTAAGCAGGCCCAGCCGTGGAGACTATAGGACCGGTACAGTGGTAGACTTTCCCACTGCCCCAGTGGGCCAATACACTCCAGAATGAAACTTAATCTGATTGGTGCGGGTCATGCCTCTGCATCATGTGTTTGATCCCAGTATTCTGAATGTGGTAGTGACTATTTACTCAAGGTTGTAGTCTGCCTAAAGATGGTCTGTTGATATGCTTTTTAGTAAAGACATTTTTTTCTGTAACTCTTTAAATGTACTACTTCCATCTCGTGTCCTTCTAACCAGAAAAGTGAACACTTCATACCACCATTTTTGTCTATGTAGGAGTAGTGAATAGTATTATGCAATAGGAAACCGATAATTCCTTGTGTCTGCTTAAAATACAGACATGATACAACTCATGCCATGTTCACACTGCCTCCAAAAATCCAGGTTATTGCACGTGAACTCGCAGTAATCCGGGTTTATGTGCAGTGTGAACGGGGAGCAGGACAAATTCCCGGGTCGCCTGACCCGGTATTTCAAATTGGGAAAAAAGAAGGGTTATTCCCGGTTAAATACCGGGTCAGGCGCAGTGTGAACAGTGTACCCGGGTCGATGCGATCCGGGACCCTGTTCACACTATAGGAGCAGGCGGTGCTTGTAGATCATCTGATCTCCAAGCGCCACCCCCGCATGTTATCCGGTGACATCATCGACACGGCAATATGCCGTGTCGGGCCGCCAGTCTGAATGGGGTCTCAAGCGGGTTGAACCTGGGAAGGTCTCGTGCACGAGTCCCGGGTGCATCCCGCCAAAAGACAGTGTGAACATGGTATTAATGACAATTTATACAGGACAAAAGAAATCTTAACTGTGCAAGATAAGGAACTTTGGGGTGGTGGTTGATAGATCGACAGTCAATAGGTCGACAGTCAATAAATCAACACCATATGGTTGAGAGTCAGAAGGTCGACACGCACAAAGTGTTGATAGGGTCAAAAGATTGACATGTAAAAGGTAGACAGTACAGAAGGTTGACAGGTACATCAGGTTGCCAAGTTCAAAAGGTTAACATGACAATGGTTGATAAACATGTGGTCAACATTTTTTTTCATGTTTGTACAACTTGTGTTGAATTTAAATCCATGTCACAAACTGTTACCTTTAGCAACCTCGCAAGAAGCATGGCTAGCAAAGTGAGCCTGCGAGGTATGCGTTTATGCTATTTTTGATCATAAATTGTGAAACACAAAATAACACCCAAAAAACCCCCAAAACCTTGTGTCAACCTTCTTTGCGTCAACCATTTTCATGTCAACCTTTTTACCCAGTCGACCTTTTGTACCTGTCGGACTTTGTACAAGTCTACCTTTTTCATGTCAACCTTTTGACCCTATTGACTGTCGACCATATGGTGTCGACCTATTGACTGTTGACCTTTTGACTGTCGATCTGTTAATCCACACCCAGATTTGCGTAGGCTTCCTGGTTGTTGAAGAACCTTATTTGCTCATTTATGTCAATCTTAATAAGTAACTTACTGTAATGATTACGCTAAACCTTCCGTGTAATGACAAAGACTACCATGGACTGTACTAAAATACAGAACGTAAAAAAAATGAAATGTTAACAGTTGGTAAAGGGTGAATAGAATACATGTTCTGTAGCTTTGGTTTGCCTAGATTACAATTCCATATAATGTCTGATCAATAGTTAAGGGTATTGTGCTTATGGGAAGGAAAAGAATTGGGAGTTCATGCATTATCCAGAAATATTATACTAAAGTAATTAAACTGAAAATCATGATGCAAACATTTGTAAGAAATTAAAACTAATTAATCCTGTTTAAATGGGGGTATATCTACTGGACACTTCTTTTCTTGTCTTGCGTCAGAAATAGATAAATCTTATTACTAATCAGAAAGAACATTAGTCTCCATGGAAAAGTGAGACTGAACTGGGTATATTGCTAAATCACACTGACTACTTTTATCTAAGACTGAACTGGATACATTGCACATTCACATAACTAATAACTTTTGTATGTACCAACCCTGAATCTATAAAACAGATGTTATAAAGTTTCTATTTACAATGATTTTTTTTAGTTGGGGTCTTTGTTCCAGAAATTTGTGGTGTTCTGAACAGTAAAATGAACTGACCTACCATAGGGTCATTTTGCCTGTAAAGGTAGAGTGGACTACTGGTGACCAATAGTACCACACTGTATACTGTTTTTCAAAAGGTCTTTTGTTTCTAATCTCACTTCTTTTGGATATAGATTCAGAAATAGAAATTCTGCTATTTGTTTCCTGTGATAGGTGGTGAATTTCAAATTTTGGTTGTTTGGGTTCAGATTTACTGTAAATGTAATGAGGAATCTATCATTGACTTTCCATATGAATAGCATGTCATCTATATACTTTTGCCAAAGGATGAGGTTTGTTCTGTGCTCTGGTCAGACCAGATGGCATTGTATTTCCAGTCTCTCATTAATAAATTACCATAACTTGGAAGAAACATGGTGCCCATGGCTGTGCCTCTGGTCTGTAGGCAAAATGTATTCTTAATCTATAGATAGTTATGTTTTAGGGCTGTAGTCAAAAAGTTGACATTCACAGTGTTGAATTGTCAAAATGTTGACATGTATTACAGTATTGACATACTAATCAGAAAGAAAATGAGTCTCCTTAGGAAGTGAGACTGAAATAGGTATATTGCTAAATTACATAATGACTACTTTTATCTAAAACTGAACCATGAAATTATGGTGGAGGGTGCCCCTAAGAACAATAGTAATGCCCGACCCCTGCCTGCCTAATTTTATTATTTTTATTGACTGGTTATAAGCCCTCATTTCATGATAGCCAATTTAATAAAATAATAAAGAAATAAAGCCACTAACTTGACATATTTTATTTGTTATTATGTATACATAATTACTAAGTAGGGCAGCTTACAAGGGCAGTTTGCACATATGGTATAGTACACTGGAAATATTTTGCAGTTACTGGTACTTTATGGGCTGACGTTAACAACACAAGCATCCA